>NW_011894067.1:1733-3662 GCF_000151845.1 Pteropus vampyrus | reverse complement strand
AGCGCTGGGACGAGCCGTGTCTCAAGGGCCTTGGACGGCAGAACATCCTGGAGGAGACAGAGGCGGGTAAAGCACTTTCCGAATTTGTCACCGACTTCATTCTCCGCGAGACCCAGAATTCATGACGGAAGAGAGAAGTACATCAAAAAGGACCTTTGCGGCCCCTGCCTCAGCGCGTGAATCCCTACGTTTCTGAGCCTTTTCCTGGAGGGGGGGACGCGGAGTGGCCGATGTCTCCGAGTCCTTGAGCGCGGCCCCTCTATCCTGCCGCGAGCTGGGCCGTCCCAGAGGCAGGAGTGGGAAAGGCCCCTCGGCCACCAGAGCAAACCCAGGGCTACCGGCCAGCGAGCGTGTCGTCCCGCAGTGATCCGAATAGCTTCACGGGAAGAACTGAGCCCCTCACGGCTTGGCCGGGGCACAGTCCCAAAAATTCTGCAAGAGGAACCGTAACTCAGAAGGAGGGACAAAGCGGGTGACGAAACGCAGAGACAGGGTGGCTTCCGTCCGCCGAGAGCGGGGCGGGCTGCCGAAGGTCCGTGCCCCTGCCCCGAGCCCCCGGTTCCTGCCGCGCTTTCGCAAATCGGGGAATGGTTCTCGAGGGTCCTTCTACGGCCCCTAAGGATGGAGTGAAGTCTCCCCAACCTGGGAGGGGCCGGGAGTTGTTCCCGGAACACCTAAGAGTTTAGGGAAATCAAAATGCCAAGCCTCCTGCTCTATTGTCTGGAGGATTGCTCACACCAGGAAAAAAAAACCCGCAGGAGCCCAGGCTCTGGGGCCCGCCCGGCCTAGCGAGCCCTGGGCAGAGGGGTGCCCGGGGCACCCCTGGGACGCGGAGTGGCCGATGTCTCCGAGTCCTTGAGCGTGGCCCCTCTATCCTGCCGCGAGCTGGGCCGTCCCAGAGGCAGGAGTGGGAAAGGCCCCTCGGCCACCAGAGCAAACCCAGGGCTACCGGCCAGCGAGCGTGTCATCCCGCAGCGATCCGAATAGCTTCACGGGAAGAACTGATCCCCTCACGGCTTGGCCGGGGCACAGTCCCAAAAATTCTGCAAGAGGAACCGTAACTCAGAAGGAGGGACAAAGCGGGTGACGAAACGCAGAGACAGGGTGGCTTCCGTCCGCCGAGAGCGGGGCGGGCTGCCGAAGGTCCGTGCCCCTGCCCCGAGCCCCCGGTTCCTGCCGCGCTTTCGCAAATCGGGGAATGGTTCTCGAGGGTCCTTCTACGGCCCCTAAGGATGGAGTGAAGTCTCCCCAACCTGGGAGGGGCCGGGAGTTGTTCCCGGAACACCTAAGAGTTTAGGGAAATCAAAATGCCAAGCCTCCTGCTCTATTGTCTGGAGGATTGCTCACACCAGGAAAAAAAAAACCCGCAGGAGCCCAGGCTCTGGGGCCCGCCCGGCCTAGCGAGCCCTGGGCAGAGGGGTGCCCGGGGCAGGTTCGTTCCGACAGAACCCGGCGTGAGCACAAACACTTAAGCCATGGCCATTTTGTCTTTCTCTGGGCTTGAGATGGCTTTTTTCCTTTGGCAATGACACCCCACGGGGGCCCGGTTAGTGCCTGGGGCGTCCCCTGCCTTCTTTGGCCCATTTGAAGCTGGGCTGGGTCCCCCAGGAGGCCAGAAGCGAGGCTGGGGTCTGGCTCCCAAGCAGGGCGATGGCTGAGGAGGAGGTCCTTCCCATTGGAATAAGCTGTCTGCTCAGCTGCTGGGCGTAACCGCCCAGCTCCAGGTCTCTCTGTGGCCTTTAGGGTCTTTGTCACAGCCGTGAGGAGCCAGGCTGAAGCCAGGATCCCGGGCGGAGAGCCTGGCTGGAGAGGCGGGTTTCAGCAGGTCCCCCTCCGGAAATCTCAGCAGGCCGATCTGCCAGGGCTGGGGAGCCTCTTCCGTGGGCCCGGGGTTGCATGGGGGTTGCAAGGGGCTTCCTGCCCAGCTAC
>NW_011894067.1:0-858 GCF_000151845.1 Pteropus vampyrus | reverse complement strand
TAACCGCCCAGCTCCAGGTCTCTCTGTGGCCTTTAGGGTCTTTGTCACAGCCGTGAGGAGCCAGGCTGAAGCCAGGATCCCGGGCGGAGAGCCTGGCTGGAGAGGCGGGCTTCAGCAGGTCACCCTCCGGAAATCTCAGCAGGCCGATCTGCCTGGGCTGGGGAGCCTCTTCCGTGGGCCCGGGGTTGCATGGGGGTTGCATGGGGCTTCCTGCCCAGCTACTTATTTCTCAACTTCCCCTGCCCTGTTCTTCCATAGCTGAGGAAACAGGAAACCACATCACCTTGGTCTGGGCTGCGAGCCGCGTCTGCCTCTGCTCACTGGTTCCTGTCACACGCATGGTCTTGTAGCACGATCCCCAGCCGCCCCCTTCGTGGACCTGCCAGTGACACCCCCGTCACCCCTACTTCCCTCTCCCGGGAACCAGGGCCAGTGGGGCCACCGCCCCCACCGAGCCATGAGCGCGGTGCCAACTGCTGCTGGCTCAGCCCAATGCGATTCTTCTCAGCCAGTGCCCATCATTGTGGGGCAACTGCGAGAGCATGCTGGGCCATGCCCCCACGGCCCCCCAGCAGGACCCCCACGGCCCCCCAGCTGGCCCGCCCCCACGGCCCCCCAGCAGGACCCCCACGGCCCCCTAGCAGGACCCTCACAGCCCCCCAGCAGGACCCCCACGGCTCCCCAGCTGGCCTGCCCCCAAGGCCCCCCAGCAGGACCCCCACGGCCCCCCAGCAGGCTCAGAGCCGGCAGACCCCTCGGACTTTCCACTAAAGACAAACAGATCGTGGCAAATCTTCCCCAAAGACTCCGTTGGTGGCCGGTCCCACGGAGCGCTGTCGGGGAGGGTCGAGGACATGG
>NW_011894066.1:4331-4684 GCF_000151845.1 Pteropus vampyrus | reverse complement strand
GGCCATATGGCTTTGGGCATCACTTTAAAAAATTATCTCTGAGCTTCAGCTTCCTCCTCTGTAAAATAAGGACCTACCACATGAGGCATCAGCTCATTCACTATGGAACTGCTAATGAATGTTCATAGTCTAGGCCTTTCACTTCACAGATGGGCTCCGCTCTCCAAGCACCTGGAACTGGGAGGGGATGGGGACCTGAGGACCAGCCCTGGAAGGAGCAGAGGAAGGGACTTGAGATGAGTGGCCTGAGTCATTGAGAGCCACAGTCATCTGAGGTCTCCATTCCTACAAAGTCTCAAGTGACCCACAACTTAAGGAGTGAAGGCAGGAGAGAGGGCTTCTCAGCCCCACGG
>NW_011894066.1:3976-4281 GCF_000151845.1 Pteropus vampyrus | reverse complement strand
AAGTATGTGTACATTTCTAAGGCTTTTGATGCATGTGGTCAAACTATTCTGCAGAAAAGTTGGCCTGAGTGAAAGGAAGTCTTGAACTCTAACCCAGGCCAGTTCGCTGGTTCCAAACTCAACCCTTGGAGGGAGGTGGCAGAGGAGGGAAGGGGGCAAGTTCCAGCCCAACCAGAGCTGACCCAGTGAGATCTACCCCCACTTCCCAACTCCCCCTGTGCCCTCTCTCCAGGTATGCAGCCCGGGATAAGAGCAAGCTGATCCAGCTGGGCATCACCCATGTTGTGAATGTCGCTGCAGGCAAG
>NW_011894066.1:0-1676 GCF_000151845.1 Pteropus vampyrus | reverse complement strand
ATTAGTGCTACCAGCCTTGGATGCAAGAGGGAGGAGTGGGGTACCAGTCCTGAGAATTAGCCAACCTTTTCTTCATCTTGTCCTCACACCAAGATCTAGGTCGTCTGAAAAAAAAAAAAAAAACCAAGGTTCGATGCATCATCATCCTCTCCATGCCCACCCTATCCAAAACTGACAATCAAAACTTTCTGTACACAAATAGCATCTGGTAACTTTTAATTTACACACTACTTTCAAAAGGACCGACTAAAATTACAGACACCTAAGAAACAGAGGCATTAAACGAGAAGATAAGGGTTGGGGAGGAGCTAACCCAGAAATCCTGGGCAAAGGGCAGTTATATGATAGAGGAAAACATTTACTCTGAGTTTTTTAGTACTCGTGCCCTAATAAAACACTATAAAAGCCCGCAGTTTCCTCACCTGTAAGTGGTACAAGGTATTTTGAGGATTAAATGGGCTGCCTTTCCTTCTGCCTCTCTGGCTGCTTCTATTTGGCCCTTGCCTCCTCCAGCTGACCTATAAATATCAAGGTTTCTCAGAGTTCTGTCACTCCTGAGGATCCTCTTGCTCCTACAGCCTCAGTTTACCTCTCTAGGCCGATGACTCCCAAACGCTTATGGCTGGCCTAATTCTCTCCTGAGCTCAAAGCCTTTGTATCCCACTAGCCACCTTCATTTGAATACTGACCTTGAACTTTAAATTAAGCTGAACTTTTCATCACCCTCACCCAGACCCCACTCCTCTTCCTAGTCTGATAGGCACCGTTCCCCAAGTCAGTGATGGGTGTCCCTCTCATCCAGTTGATCTATCGATTCTATCTCTTCAATACCACTTGGATCTGCTCACTAACTTCATCTTTGTTGTGACTACTCAAGTTCGAGCCACCCTTACCTCTCGCCTGGATTCTTGCAACAGCCCACTGATAGTCTCTCTGCCTCTAGCCTGGCCCCTCCAATCTCCACACAGACATTTTACTAAAACAAAAATCTGATCATGTCACTCCCCTGCTTACAATCTGAAAGTACAAACACCTTGAAAAAGTCTAAAGATGCTTCATTGTCTGAGGACTTCTTATACCTCCAGCCTTTCTCCTTCAATTCTGTTCTCACGCACACATCACTAAGAAACAGTAAATCCACTTGCAGCTTTCAGAATGCAATACACTCTCTTACCTCTGTAACTTGCATATGCTTCAGGCTGCACCACCTGAATGCACCACTCTCAACACTCTTTGCTGGGGCTTCCTTGAGGTTTCAGTTTAGATGTCTTTTCTGGGAAGCCCTTCTAGACAACTCCTCCAACCCCCGCCCCCAACCTGAGAGAAGTACTCCTCCTTGGGCTATCGAAATGTCCATCCACCCCTTGTGGTATTCTCAGCACTCCAAATTATAATCAGCTGGTGCCTTGCCATTCTTTTCCAACTGGCTGTCTCTGACCAGGCTTTTCCTGGGCTCAATATCCCCATGGCTCCCAAACTCTCTGGTTATGACCCTGCATCAGGTACAGCTCTGTGGTTTGTGGACCAGCAGCCATAGGTTGGCACCACTGCCACTCCGCCCTCTCTACAGAGGCCACTAGGGGGTGTGGACCCCAGCTAGCCCCAGGACTAGACCCGCCTCCAGAGGGTAGGTGCTCTCCTCCCAGCTCTACCTGCATGCAGCATCTCACCATTTG
>NW_011894065.1:7235-7543 GCF_000151845.1 Pteropus vampyrus | reverse complement strand
CTTCAGCGAGGAAGGAAATGGAGTGTTGGGAAGATTCGATAATTTTCTCAAGGTCATCCAGTTATTTACTAGCGAAGCTGGAGCCTGAACTGAGCATTTCCTTCTGATGGAATAAGGAAGTTCTCAGTGGCGACGTTATCCTACCTGACTCCGCTTTCTGCTCAGGTGATTCAGGTGGAAGGACGAGCGGACTGAAGTTCATTCCTCCAGGCTGACGATTCTCAACATGGGCTGTATGAGATACTACCGAGGGGGCTTTTAAGAAATACCGACATCCCGGCCCCACCCCGGGCGCCAGACCTACTGAT
>NW_011894065.1:4222-5422 GCF_000151845.1 Pteropus vampyrus | reverse complement strand
GCAGACTCAGTGAATACGTGGGTAAAAGCAGACTTGGGAGAAAAGTAAGAAAAAGCATTTCACTCGTGCCTCTTTGAAAGATGAGTTTTAGCTTACCTAGCAAAGAGTACTGCAAAAATCATACGACCATTGTGTCTTTTAGCAATGATTTTATAGAGGTCCCCTTTGCCTTCCAGCAACTATTAAACACAGAGCTCCAGTCGAGAGGCAGCCAATTCTCACTCGCCATCCTTTAAAATCCTCAATTTTTCCATTTATTCAGATGACCTTGGATAAAGAAAATATCGACTCTAAACACCAGTTGCATCCTCGTAAGATGCAGTACTAAGAGCTGAGTCCAGGTTTGTGGTGATGGACAAATGATATATAGAGGTAATGGACATCATTTATTGGAAAACAAACACTCTTGTAATGATATCATGTCATTCCCCTGTCTAAAACCCTCCAAAGACTTCCCATTACTCTCGGAATAAAAGTTCACCTCCTCACCGATCTCTCTCTCCATCTCTCGACTCACCTGGCACCGCTATTACCCGTACCTCATCCAATCCCGTGTGCCAAGACCCCTGCTAACCAAACACACTCTTTAACACTCTACATAGCACTGAGTGAGCTATCCTTTTCATTACATGTGCCTATCCTGAGTCCTCTGTCCAACATGCGAGATCCATGAAGGCAGTGTTGTCTACCTAGAACAGAGTATGCTAAATGTAGGTAGTAAAAAAATACACTGGACAAAGAACGTTTGGTAAAATGAATGGCTATAGGGACCAGCTAGAGAAGTATGAACGATGCCTGAATAGTTAGCAAGTAAATACTACTTACATACACAACGCCTGAGACATATGTCAGCTGTGAATTCATTCGTGCATTCGTTCGTTCGTTCGTTCATTCATTCATTCATTCATTCATTTTTCATATGCCAGATCTTGGGCTTGGCGCAAAGCCGCGATAGTCAGATCTAGTTAAGACGAGCGTGAGTCTCCCAGCCTGTGCCTTGCGGACATTTGAAACAGTCAGCATTTTCTCAACAATTCTGCATCGGGGAAGGAATGAGGCAGAGTATTTCCCTGCTTCCGAATTTCATTTTTTATACATGTCTCTCTTTTGCCCACAGTCCATCACCCAGGCAGGATATGCCCTTTCTTAGTGTCTGTACATAAAAGCCCCTACGGGTCCCACATACTCAGGAGTGAAGTG
>NW_011894065.1:0-2737 GCF_000151845.1 Pteropus vampyrus | reverse complement strand
ATATATATAACAGATCTTTACTGTAAAAGAAATTTGGAAAGTCCATCTTGCTTCAAAGGTTTAACATTAGTAGTCTATTAAATATAAATTATTCCAAAGTATTTCCTCTCAGAGAGGATAATGTAGATGTTTCTTTCATTTTCCTTGGTCCAGGTGGACTGCTTTTATATAATTACATCCTCCAAGGGCCCTCAAATACTCGAACCAGCCAGACTTCTAGAATAATCGAGAGTAGTAGGGAGGCTTTAAGTAGTAAGTAATCTTTTAGAAGACATAAATCTTACAGCTGGCGGCTCCTTCAAGATATGTCACAATGGCTACTTGAAAAATGCCTTCTTTCTGCCATGTGATGTCACTAAGGCAGGTGCCGAGCCATGCCTTGCAAATCGGAGCCCCGCAGTAAATGCTATTATGTAGTGGTTTGTTTATACACAAAATGCTCCTGGAAAAATGAATTTCAAATAGCAACATTGAACGTCGCGGTCTACATATCTATTGGTACAAATCTTAGTGCTTCGAAACAACCGACCGTTTATTATTATCCCTCATGGTTTTGTGGATGGATGGGGCTCAGTGGGGCTGTTCTCACTCCAATTCTCTCATGCAGTTGTTAGTTGATGGTGACCAGGACAGGAGCCAGCATGAACAGCGACCTCTCAGCTGGGATGGACGTAGCCTTGGGCTCACACACGTTGCCGGCTGTCGGCTGGGAGCCCGGCCGAGGCTGCCAACAGGGAACTTGCACTTGGTCTTCCCATGGGGCTTGACCATTTCAGTTCCCTGAGGAAATGTCCCAAGACTGTCTGTTTTCAAGGATTCCAGCAGTTTGAGGCTTACTGGGTCCTATCCTCAAAAATCCCAGAATGCTGTTTCTGTCCCATTCTGTTGGTCAGTCAGATCACTTACGGATAGTACAGATTTGAGAGGACGGGAGACTCCACTTCTTAATGGGAGAATAGTGAAGAATATGTGGCCATCTTTAATCTCTATGCTGAGTTTCTGCACACCAACGGTGGCACTCGCTCACGCTTTACTTGGCCCCATGAAGACATGGCACTATGCCCTTGGTGTAAGACGCAGTCTCAAAATCTTTCTAAGCAAATAATTTTAGAATTTTTAGATTGGTGAAGAAAAGTGAGATAAAGCCTCTTGAGACCCTCATTTTTAAAACTGAGGCAGAAAAACTTGTGGATTTTTTTTTTTCACTTAAAGACTTTTGGTTTTATAATAGATTTAGATTTATAGAAAAGTGGCAATGACAGAGTTCCCACACACCGAATATCCCGTTTTTATATCTTATATTAGTATAGTACATTTATCACAATGAACCAGCCCTTAAAAAGTATTATTAACTCAAGTCCATGCATTATTCAGATCCCTTAGTTTTTACCCGGTGTCTTTCCATCGTGGTTGTTCTAGGTCCCATCCAGGATCTCACGTGACATTAGTCCTCGTGTCCCCTCAGGCTCCTCTTGGCTGTGACAACTTCTCAGACTTCCCCTGTTTTTTGATAACCTTGGCAGTTTTGAGGCTTACTAGCTAGGTATTTTTTTTAGGACCTCCCTCAACTGCGATGTATTGAATGTCTTTCTTACAATTACACGGGGGTTATGGCTTCTTGGAAGGAAGACCGTAGATGTAAAATGACATTCTTATCACATTATAGCAAGGGTACACACTATCAATAGGACATATAATTGTTATTGACTTTGATTTCCTGGCCGAGGTGGTGTTTGTCAGGTTTCTCCACTGTGAGGTTACTGTTTTTTCCTCCTTTCCACAGTGTTCTCGTTGGACAGAAGTCACTGTGTGCAGCCCACACTTCCAGCATGGAGAATTAAGGTTCATCTCTTTAAAGGCAAATAAATTATTAAAATTCTTCTGCACAGAATATTTGCCTATTCTTCCCAAATTATTTATTTATCCAATAATTTCTTTATACCAGTATATATAAGAAATGTTAATTTTATATTTTAGATTATGATCTATTACTATTTTTTATTTGTTTTGTTGCTTAAATCTTCCAGCTTTGCCCATTGAGAAGTCTTTCATTTGGCTCTCATGTCCTTTTGACATACTCCCATTAATGTGGGTTTTGGTTGGGTTGGGTTTGGTTTTGAAATTTAGCACTTCTTTACTTTATGGTCCTATAAGACTCTTCGGGCTCATTGTGTATATTTCTTGCCTCAGTCCAAGAATCAGCCATTTTTCCAAGAAGTCACGGTTCTTTTTTATTGGAGAATGAAATGAGAAACCAATATTTGAGAACTAAATGGGTCCAATGCTGCAAATACACTGTTGGTTCTAATATATGTGTATATATTAATCTGTGTAGATCCACATGTCTATGAAAATTTCTATGCATATTTATCTGTATCTATATTAAGCTAAGCAAGAGTTTATGCTAATGACTCCCAGTCTAGCCCCTTACTACATGGATCGTTCTGGCACTTTCCCTCGCTTATCTGTAATTTCCCACTCCAACAATGAGAAGCTTGGTTTTCCCCAGTTGCCATCCATTTACTGAATTGTTCGACTCCAGTACACCTGTAGAGTGGTTTTGGAATTACTAACTGCCATCGCTGTGGGAAATACCTTTATCAAGCACAGAGCTGATGTAAAATTCCTTTTGCCATTACTGCTGCAGACCCTGCTCATTTCCAAAGTTACTTAGATTGGCACCTTTTTCTACCAAACCCTGCAGCGAATTTGTTTCATATATTTGTAATACAGTTAG
>NW_011894064.1:16928-18101 GCF_000151845.1 Pteropus vampyrus | reverse complement strand
CCCACTCACACCTTCCATCATCCACCTGGTCATGCCTCTCCCCTGTCCGAAGCACGGCAATGGCTTCCCATCGCTCTGGGTCAAAGCAGAGCCCGCGCCATGCCTGGCCTGCCCACCGTCTTCTCACTGCCCCCAGGAGGCCACCCCCCCAACCCCCAATCAGAGCCCCACTTTACCTAAGCTCTTTACATCCGGCCCTTCTCCTGGCGGCAGCGAAACAGCTGCGTGATCACAGACTTCGTAACGGGTCTTAAACACCCGTGTCCCGCTGGAACTGGCCTGTCCGGAGCCTTCGTCCACTCCGCCCAGCCCCTGGCCGGCGCTTCGCCTGCTCTGGGTCGTGTTCTAACAGGGAAACGGGTGGCCTTAGCGAAGATGTTTACTCACAGATGTCATTAGTCCCCTGGCATTAATCCACACGTTACCTCCATACACCTGTAGGTCCACAAATGTCCCAGATCACTTGAAGGAATTAGAAATGGTTATCCACTGGCTAGTGTGGAAGTACTAGCCATCTCTGGCTATTCAAATTAATTGAAAATTAAATAAAGTTTTAAATTCAGCTCCCAGCCTCACTAGCCACATTCCCAGTCTTCACCAGCCCCGTGTGGCTAGTGGCTAACACGCTGGCCAGCAGGTGGAGAACTTTCACTGCAGAAAGTCCTGTTGATGCTGCTGGCCTACAGTGACTCAGCTTCGAGGACCGGCGGTCACTGGAAGAGGCAGAGGTGATGTAAAAGCTGCTTCTCTGCCACCGGAGGCAATTCCTATCCTGACTGGCTCTCTGCATTACCAGCGATCGGGAACAGTGACAGGTGGCCATGTCCTTACTGAAGGGAGCACACTTGAAGCAATGGGAAGCTTTACTGTAGAACGTACTCAAGTGACAGGAAAACCATCCTTGAGAGAAAAATGCAAGCTTTCTTAAAAATTCTGACTGAAATTTTCTTTTCTGCTGTTAGATTCGGAAAGCAGCGATGCTGGCTCAGCTTTGCCCCGGGAAGACCTGGGTGCTGGGACCTTCATGGTAAGGCTCGCCTTTTGTAATGGAGGGACAGTTGGTGCGAGTGCACGCCCTCGTCACCCCTGCCTTCCTGAAGTCCTCCGAGGCTCGCTTTTTGCCAATCCCACCCCTCACATCTCTGGTACCCCCCCGCACCTGAGGATCCCCAA
>NW_011894064.1:11220-13528 GCF_000151845.1 Pteropus vampyrus | reverse complement strand
CTTACGGAAGCTCCCTTGTAGATAACTAACTGCTTTTCTCCTGCTGCTTTTAAGACTCTCCGTCTTTCACCTTTGACATTTTAATTATGATGCGTCTTGGTGTGGGCCTCTTTGGGTTCATCTTGTTTGGGACTTGCCGAGCTTCCTGAGGTTGTATGTCTATTTCCTTCACCAGGTTAAGGAAGTTTTCATCATTATTTCTTCAAATAGATTTTCAACTTCTTTCTCTCTTTTCCCCTTCTGGTACCCCCTGTGATGTGAATGTTGGTACGCTCGATGTTGTCCCAGAGGCCCCTTAAACTATCCTCTTATTTTTTGGGGGGGGAGTTCTTTATTCTTGTTGCTGCTCTGATTGGGTGTCCTCTGCTCCCGCATCCTCTATATTGCTGATTCGATCCTCCGCTTCATCCAGTCTATTGATTCCCTCTGATGTATTCTTCATCTCAGATAAGGTGTTCCTCATTTCTGACTGGTTCCCTTTGATAATTTCCATCTCCATTTTTGTTTTTTTAATCTCTTCGTTAAAGTTCTCACTGAGTTCATCTACTCTTCCCCTAAGTTTGTTGCGCACCCTCATAACCAGTGTTTTGAACTCCGCATCTGGTAGACGGCTTGCCTCCACCTTGTTTAGATCTTTTTCCTGGAGCTCTGTTCTGCTTTTTCACGTGAGACGTGCTTCTTTGTCTCCTCATTTTGGCTGCCATTCTGTATCTGTTTCGACATATTAGGTCGGGCTCCTAAGTCTCCCGGGCTTAGCAGCGTGGCTTTGTGGGGCCCAGTGGCACAGTCCTGAGAGGGGTCCAGCTTCAGGCCAAGTTTAGCCCCAGCCTGTGGCCCTCCAGGGACACCTGGTAAGAGTCAGCAAGCAATCCACAGATGGCTGCCACCTGGGGTGGGTGGGCTTCTAATTGCCTCAAGAGGCCACACCAGAAACGAGGCCAGCTGCCGCCAGTGTGGGGCTCGGCGCTGCTCAGCAGGGGGCACAGGGCACGATGAGGACACCACCAGATGTGGCTTGGGTGGGGCCGCAAGTTGGGAGCGGCAGAGTTTCAGGGAATCTTCCGGAGGGAGGGCACCGAGTCATGACTTGCCTGCGCTGCTGCCGGCAAAACCGGCCCGTTCTGGACCTGCCGTCGCTCCTGGTGTCTTCGCTGGCATTCCATGAAGAAGAGCCGCCTCCTCCTCCATCACATTTCCCTCCTTCCTTTATCCCCGACACGCTTTTTTTTTTTTTTAACTTTTCTAGAATCAGTAACAACTCAGACTTTTTTAAAATTCATGTTAGGCTCTGCTGCCAGGTATTCGATTTGTCCCAGATTTAGCCTGGAGGGGCCCCTTTCACGCCGGTGGCCGTGTCCTCTGACCTGTCCTCATTGGTTGCTAAGGACTTCGTCCCCCAGCCCCGATGCCGTAGCTGCCCTCTCCCTCTATAATGTATGCTCATTTGGTCCATCATGTAGTGCCAAATAATTTCAGGGTGAGGGCACCCGTGCCGACTGCGTGACAACCTGCCAAAGGGGTCTGCGATCTCCCAGCAGCTGTCTTTGTCTTCGGTGTCACACCACGGGGCCACGTTCGGAGTACGTGCTCAAAGTTACATAGATTCTGTTTTCTCTTTCGGTTGTAATCAGTTTGATACACAGTTAGGGTCAAACTTTTCTGCCTCTGTTTACTTTTAGAAGAAGCCCCATCTTTGCTGGTTTTATTTTACTTTTTAATATATAAAACATTTAACGTCACGCAAACACTAAAGCTGCATGAAGAGGACCCTTGTTGCTTCTCCACCTCTCCCTGTAGGCAAACGGTTTCATTTTCTGGTTTCTAATTAATCTTTGAAAAGGCCACCAAGTTCTAAACCATCACTTGGGGAAGGAAGACTCCTTTTGGGAAGGGTGGTGGCGGGTAGAAATTTAATTTTGTTAACTAAAAAGAAATTTCTGAGTGATATCTATTCCCAAATATTTATGAAATTTTTCTTTTGTTTTTCTTCTTTGTATTGCTTTAAAATACACACACATTGTCATGATCCAGCCTTCGGTCCCGTGATCTCTGCATATGCACCGTTTTAAGCGGTAACACACCTTAACTTTGTGTGTGTGTGTGTGTGTGTGTGTGTGTGTTTCTCCAGGGGGCTGTGGCAGTGTCTCTGAAGAGAGTCCCGGTGGCCCATTTGAGCCAGCTGCATCTTCACGCCCCTGTTCAACAGACATGGCTATAGTGCCCAGAAATGCCAGCGTCACGTTACAAGCGACTGGTGGTGACAGCTTCTCAAGCAACCAGTCCTTTGCGGCCGACGACATCTGCAGCG
>NW_011894064.1:0-1395 GCF_000151845.1 Pteropus vampyrus | reverse complement strand
GCGGTAAGCAGCCCAGTGGACTCCCACTGACTCCCACCTTTGAAGAGCTGAAAGCCCCCCACGGGGCCATCCGCCTCTCTGTGCCCCGTCTCAAACCCCGCCCCCCCCCAAAAGCCACAACCGAGGGGCAGTGGGCCTCTCCCCCTGCGGTTTCACGGAGCTCCCCAAGGGAGCTGAACGGACTCGGTGCCACCGACTTACAATTCCGCAGTGCTGAGCAGTCCAGCTTTTTCAGATAATGCGCAGACATCTTCTTCACAATAATTCCTAAAACGATAGCCAGAGACGCGCTCGTCGCACGGATGTTAGGTCGGCACGGGATCTGGTTTTACCTCATGAGGGGAGCGTTGAGGAGGTAGCCGAGGCTGCCTGATGGAGGGTCAGGCTGGTACGCAGCCCGGCGGGACAGGAAGCACGGTGGGGACACCCACCTGAGCTCTGGTCCCACACCCGTCCTCCTCCCCTCCACACCCAGTGGCCTTTAAGGTCCCTCCCGCCTCAGGGGACATCTGCCTACTCACCTACCAGGTTGCAGGAAGCGATTCTGATCCCTGAGAAGTTACTTTTAGCATAGGACATTGTTTCTAGCAAGAAACTGTAGAGTACAGCAGGCTTCTTCTGAGTCTGTGAAAAACAAGTGACACGCGGGCCTCGAAGGTCAAGGTCCCAGAACCCAGCTGCTCACGGAGCGAGTGCCTTCCCGTCTGTCTGAGGCACGAGGGTCTGCCCAGAGGGGGCAAGTGCTCCTCCCAGTGACACCTGGCCAGTTAGAAACCGGGCAGCCTTTGGCCCCTGTTACGTCCCTGTCTCACCCAGAGAGAGAGGAGACTGTATTTGTCCACACCCCTCACTGTCAATACAGCAGCCGACGCCCACAGTGGCCCTTGAGCACTGACGTTGGGCTAGCCTGAATTAATAAGTTTTGTATTGATTACATGTTGGAATGATAACGATTTGGATCTATTGGTTTAAATAAACTCTATTATTAAATCTGCTTGTACCTCTTTTCACTTTTCTTAACATGGTTACTAGAAAACTTAAAAGTGGGCCTGTGGCTTGCATTCTGTTTCCAGTGGACAGAGCTGATCTTAACACTTCACGTCTAAAAGGTGAACACAGGGTCACGAGAGGGACCTCTGTGGCGGCCGAGACTCTAAGCCCTTGGCAGGTGCTTCCCCGCAACGTCCTCACCAGGACGGAGCACAGGGTCATCTGGAAAACGGTCATCTCGTCAGCTCCACTGGCGTCGCTTCTCCTCGAGGCGTCTTCCAGGGCCTTGAAGCCCCAGAAGTGCACGCACCGATACATGGTAGCCATACAGGCCTGCAGGGACACGGGGCGGGACAGAGGAGAAGCGTCAGACTGACCGAGGGGGTTCCCGACGCGGCTGAGGCC
>NW_011894063.1:9636-10026 GCF_000151845.1 Pteropus vampyrus | reverse complement strand
GGGAAATACTATACTGTGAATTTTCAAATGAACATCATGGGAATAGAGTAGAGTTTTAAATTAAACCCATTCTTCACTTTTTCATGACCTGTACCGATGATAGAAATTATATCATCAGCCCTATTTTCAGATCTTCTGGAGTATTTTTGAATACTTTTTTGAGTCTATTTTGAATGGTATGTCGATGGTTGGACATTTAATAAGTAGAAAATTTTATAGATACATTATTTGCTTATATACATCACTAGGGATCATACTTCTCATCCTGAGGGCCTTTTTAAATCATTTGCTATAATTGCAAATATCTCATCTTTTTTTAAGTTCATTGCATGCAATGATGGATATTGTTTTGCTAATTAGTAGGATTATTTACCATGAAAGATATAAAAA
>NW_011894063.1:3694-6411 GCF_000151845.1 Pteropus vampyrus | reverse complement strand
CTCACTCACATGGATGCTGGGTAGAGCCTTCTTTCTGAGTAGTTAGCTGCCATGTCATGAGCAACCCTATGGAGGGACTCTAGTGGGAAGGAATGGAGGCCAGCCAACAGCCAGCTAGTAAGATAGAATCAACAATATCTTTTTATGATGTAGTCTCAGAAGTGACTTACTACTACTTGTACTTTATTCTATTGGTTATATACATTTGAGAGTCACTAAGGCTAGCTGAATCAAAGAGAGGGGTATTAGGCTCCACTTTTTGATGAGAAGGGTATTAAATTGAGAGCACATTTTATAACCACTATATCCTCTAAAATATGGAGTGCTACAACAGATTCTTGGTAGATCTCTCTAATCCTAAGATTTTCTTTCTTTAAATCCTATTGGCAAGGAATAACCACATGAACTTCTAAAGATTATCTTTCCTTATATTACTTCACTTCTCAAGAACCTAGGTTTTCTAAGTTCTTGATACCTTGACCTCTCTAAGTGTGATAACTCTTGCATCACACTCAATCACACTGAATCACACTCAACCCCATGTCTAATTTTTAATTTTGCCCATAAACTTCTTCTAAATTATAAAGATGAACTTATAGTATGAACTCTATCTTGTTATAAAATCTCATTTTACATTAAAACCTTCTAGATTCCAAATATAATTTCTGCGATATACTGCAAAAATCAAACTTTGCCTTCTATCTTAATAGCATGCTCCTTCCTCATTCTCTCTTATCTTTTGAAATCTTCCTATTGTTCCAGGCCTAGCCCAAGTCTTATATTCTCCATAAAACCTATCTTACTATTCTGTCACTGATTTCAGCACCATTTCTCTAAATCCTCATTGTCTTTACCATAAGTGACACATGCTTTAGCACAAACTATTCTCAAATTGTTTCAGCCGTAGTTGTGTTGTTTCCTCCAACTTCTCAGGGAGAAAAACCATTTTTTATTCTATTTAGTTTCCATAGAACTTTATGTAATTTGGGAAATATAGAACATATTCAACAAATGTTTTATGTTTTATTTCATTTGACTATGAGATTGAGGAATGCTTTTGATAAACTTTACATAAAAATACCTAAAAATATAGGAGAAAGAAAAAAATTCTATTTTTTCTATAAATGTATTTCTTTTTTATAAATATAGAAATTCAAATGCCTACCCAAAGGTTATCTTATGATTTCAGACTTAGTTTAAAATTGGAAAATAATCATGGTAGCAAAAACTCTATATGTAGGCATAAAATTCACAGTATTAGAATTTATTTTGATTATAATTGAACCAAAATAACTTTCATGGTCTCAGTTTTTTTTAAGTATGATTATGAACATAAAGAAAACAAAGAATATATTATTACTTCTGTTTGCTCTGAGTACTTTAAAATGTAGAAAAATTTGATTTTTGAAAAGGATTAATGCAACATAGATTAGTTTTTCTTAGTTCAATGGGAGTTCTGTAAAAAAATATCTATTTCTCTAGAGTTTTTTTTAGAATGTTTTTAAAAATATTAGTTGCTTGTAGTGTTACTTAAAAAAAACAATTAAAAAACAATTAAATACAGTATTTTATATTTTCACTGGTTACTTTTCAAATTGTTTAAATCTTCTTCCTCTATGTGAGTGGTAATTATATAGAGAGAGAAACATTTTTTGACATAATTTTGTTTTTAAAATTTTTTTTGTAATGAAACATTTTTTTAAAACCACTTGTTGATATATGTTTGACATACAAAAAAGCTATCCACTTTTATTGTATACAAGTAAATGAGTTTGGAGATAAGTCTGTGAAATCATTACCAAAATCTATGCTGTAAATATATCCATCACTTCCAAATTTTCCTTTCACTTTCTTTCTTTATTATTATTATTATTGTGTAATAAGAACACTTATAAAATCTAATGAAACATTTCAAATGTAAACAAAAAAGATGAAAAAAGTATAATGAACTTCCATTTACCTGTCACCTAACTTTGACAATTATCTACATTTTACTAAACTTGTTTTATCCTCACATCTTCCCTACTCGATGAAGACATTACTAAGACTATTTTTACAATTGACACCTATTATTGACCTGAAAGATTTGCTGAGCTTTGGAATCTTCTCTCTCCTATGTTTATATGAAATGGAATGTGAGAACTGATAACATCATGCCTTCACTTCCTTATCTTAAGATAAAGATATTAAATCCTGGAGGCTTTCAATTTCTAACTTCTCTATGGTCACATAACTAGTTTCAAAGTTGGAAGGAGAACGTAGATTTCCATTTATGTAGATTAAATAAATTGATGCTTAAATAAGTAAAAAATAGCTTAACTATTTATAATTAGGGAAGTCTTGACATATAAGTGTTCTTGCATAGGTGTAGCAGGCCAATGGCCAAACTACTACTTATCTGAGAAAGTAACTTGGATATTTACCTCTAAGAGGTTGACTAAATATATAGATAGCCTCGTACTTCTATGGTAAACACGATTATATGAAACAAAGAATCAGATAAATTAAAAAATACAAGTTGATAGGAGTCCTCAGGTTCAGAATTAACATTCCATCTAGCCTATATCAAACTCTTTTTTTAGTTTGACTAAGATGATTTGGACTCTTTGGGGCTCTAGAGCTCACAAACAGAAAATAATATATGATCTGAATGAGTCAATGAGTTTATAGCTTAAGTCATTTGGTGCTCCATCTTGGACTCTGTTTTGCAACTTTAA
>NW_011894063.1:0-2424 GCF_000151845.1 Pteropus vampyrus | reverse complement strand
TCTTTGACACTTCTGTATGATATTTAGCTTTTGCAAACCTAATCTACTTGTTCAATGAGTTTCCAACAACTCCCGTGTTCTTACACTGCATGTTACCCCATATAATCTCGAAAACTGCTTATTTACAAATTTCGGATCTCTATGTTGGGCAGATTCAGTCATACCAAAATGTGACATTGACAGGAATAAATTGATGGTAGTTGTCTCCTGCTGAGTGACTATGAGCTTGCAAGCATAAAACACAGTATCTTCAAAATCTACTGGGGCATCAGTTTCATTTGAGGCTGCTGGCACAGGTGCATCCTCCCTGGTCCATCTGTTCTGGATAGAATATGTCGTGATCATTCTTCTTCCTGCTGTTCTACCTTCCTTTCATTGACATGTAGAGATTCCTGCTATTTGGTCACTTTGTTGCATCATTTCCTCTTTTCTCTAATTTTTCTTAATTGATATATGCACAGTACTTAAGAGTATTTAATTATATGTTCAATTAAAAAAAGTTGCAGAATCTATTCTAAACAAATTATTCCTGTTAAAAGAAAAATAAACTAGCATAACAAATCCTTTTGTCCTGATTTTTATGATCTCCTTTAGTAGATCTTAATTATAGAAAATCATTTTATTTGCAAGTTTTTTGAACATTTTGTCTTAATTTTAAGATATGGGTGATATTCTAATATTAATCCCTGGAATTGTCAGATAGTTATAAAAGGCAGAATCACACCAACTACTTTACATATCTTATCATTGCATATCTTACGTGTCTTGTACTTCTTCTGCAGAAATGAAAGATAGGTCAAGTGTTCCAGGAATCAAAATATATTCATAATTAAAACTGGCCCATGTTAACTGCTATAACTTCCTCCTCTTTCTGGCCAAGTTGGTTATATCTGTTGAACATTTCCTTTGAGATCTAAATTATTATTTGATTTACAGAGATTACAAATATTCCAAAAAATATGGGTTTTAATTAGCACCACATAGGTTGACTGCTCCCTCATTATTTTGTTAGTCGCACACCACAACTGTTTATCATTTTTGTTCACTTGTTAATTTATTTTTTACAAGCTCAGTTGATTAATCTTACAATGCTGTTCTAATCTCAATGTAAAGATGTCCAATTTATTTATGCTTTTGTGAGATCATTTATGCAATTCAGTTTTACCTGAATTGCATAAATGATATTTACTTATAACAAAAAATTATTCTGTTTGCTTCTAGCTGGACACAGATAATTCTCTTATGCTTCTTAAATTTGTTATAAAATATAAGGGACTGTACACCTCTTGTTACAATAATAATCACAACATTTAGTGCCTATTGTGTGCTATTTGGACTAAAAATCAGAAAAATAGCTCCCAGTGGGATAATTATTTAGCCAATAAAACAAAATCCAAGGGCTGATAGATAGTCAATAATTTGGCAGGAAGCAGTGAGAAAATGTCAATGCTCTCAATTTCTTCTTTGACCAGAGAAAACATCCAGAGAGCTTGGGAGGAGTTGAATTTGGGACCAATACAGTTTATAAGGATAGAGAGTAAAACCTCTTTGGTAATGACTGCTTCAGTTTGAGGGAACAGATTAAGAGAAATAGAATTAAAGTAGTGACTAATTATGCATTAATTTATTTATTCTTAATTTAACCATGGGAGGATGGTTCTGCCCTCGAATTATAATAAAGTTGGGAAAAAATGAGAAAAATAATAATAACATAGCAATATGTAGCACAGATTTAAAATGTGAAGTGAATTTTTTCCATGGATGGTCACTGATTGACTACTATGTGCCAGATAATATGCCTCATATGCTATCCAAACAATGCATATTCCTGAAATTGAGAAAGCCTGTGATTATCGTGGAATGTAATGGTCACAGAAAGTTCTTAAGGGAAGCTGCATTTGATCTAGATCTGGATGAATAAGAAAAGGTATAGACATAAGCATTCAGCGTGGGCACACGGAGAAAGACAAAACAGTGTGAAATATGTGAGATCGAGTACATCCTAATCAGCCACATGAACTTGTGTAAGGAAATGGTGGACGAAAGACTGGAATAGTAGCTTAATGGATTTCATTGTCCTTGATCCTCCAAACACCCATCCCTGCTTCATCAGGTATGCGGGACCTAATTTGGCTCTGAAGGAGGAAGAATTGCTGGAGTTGAGAAGTGAAGAGAGTCTCTGGGAGGGGTAAAAGGCAGGAATATAGGTAGGGAAAAAGGGGGAATTGAAGAAGTATTGGAGAGAGAGTCATGGTGGTAAAGAAGCTGCTGACTAATAGTATTAAGCCAACTAATGCACTGGGATATTGGAACTTGAAATTAGAAAGCCGTAATAAAAGTAAACATATAAAGATATAACACACTAAAAATTAGTATGGCAACCACAGAAGTTGATAGGGGAAAACATTTTCTATCTGATCCTGT
>NW_011894062.1:3137-4930 GCF_000151845.1 Pteropus vampyrus | reverse complement strand
TTTCAGGCAAAAGGGAATTTTGAGTTAATTTATTACTTGTCTGTTGGAATTATTTCAATTTGCTACCAAATCTTGACTTCGTTTGACCATTAAATTTGACTTTAAAAATTTGCAGAAGCTTTTACCACATTCTCTTTGTTTATAAGAGACAGATGGCTATATACTCACATGATAACCGTGATTATCTCTGAAAGGTAGAAATGCAGACAATTTTGATTTTCTTCTCTTGGATAATAAGTCTGCAATGAGAAAAAAAAATTAAATGTTATTTAAAAAATATCTTTCTAAATACATTATAAAAAGAGACCATTTTTTTTCTTGTGTTCCCAGGCTTTCTAGAGGAGGTGGAGCGCATATTCCTCTGTCAACACGTGTGTTCTAGATTGTTTATAAAAGGATCAGAAGAGAAAACTCAGCAAAATGAGGGTAGAGAGAAGATAAAAAGAGATTGTGCATGGAGATATGCAAAAACTGGTTATAAGTGTGTGAGCCAGTTAAGCTGGGTCTATGCAAATATTTGACCAATTTAGGTCAAAAGCCATACTTAAAAAAAAAGAAAGAAAACTTACTGGCAATTCAAAATAAAAGCATTTTATCTGCATCGATTTCCCCTCCATATAAATGTAAAATTGGCTCAAAGTGTTGGAAGGAGAAAAAACAAAAAACAAAAAGTAAAACGGAAGAGTTCTTGTTCTCTCTTCTCTCAGTCTCCTGCTCAGAATGTGAGCACAAGATAGACGAAAATAAAAACAAATAAGGTCGGCGTTTTAATAGGCATTATCCGGGAAATCAAGGAAAGGCTGTGTAGGTTGCAGGTGAATAGATTTTAAGAAAATCTCCTCTTGTTGATTGCTGAATTGTCTGTGGAACTGGGCCCACCTTCTGCTTTGCTTTGGCCAGGAAGACGTGCGTTCATACCTACCTGTGACACTCTACAACATGCACCTCAAATTCTGAGACGTTACAGGGAAATGTCATTGTCACGGTGTATGGGCAGTCTATCTCAGGGCAGTGCAATGTGGCCATGTGAGGTGCTGCTTGGTGACTGAGTTATTCATCAGAACACAAAAACTGAGCACTATTGATCGAAGGACATGGCACCCCGAACTCAGTGAGATTCTTGGCAAGTATGAGGCGCACACAGATCACAAAGGAAAATCCAGGACAGCAGTCTTAAGTACAGGCAACAGAGGTGATGACAATGTGTTGATAGTAATATTTTGCTAATGACTGGCAGTTGTTAATAAAGGGCGCTCCCTAGAACAACCAGAACAAGTACAAACCTAAATTGTGTCAACTAATATCCTTATTAAAAGGATTTCAAGCAAAAAGGCAAAATGCTTCACTTAAGATGCATAATTGGAAGGTACTTTATCAACCTAATGATCAGAAGAATGCTGATTATTAGAAATGCCTGCATTAAAGACACTAAGTACATTTGCATTCAGTTCAGAGTTAGTTAAGGTAGAGTGAAAATAATAAGGATTTTCTTAAGATAAAGATCTTAAGTTCTTTGCGGCATTTTTGTTAATGGCTCTCCTGGAGTTCAGACTCAGATATAGTGCGTGAGAATAATAAAGATGTGAGCATGGACACCACGTCTTGTTGCACGGAAAACTCAGTGATCCAGTAATCTAAGACAGCACCTCTAAGCTTCTTCTCACGGGCAAAACTGGCGCACACAACAAGCACCCAGCACTGCAGCAAGGCCCTGCCATGGAGCCACGGTGCAGGGTTTGCAAATCAGAACGGTGGACACAAGGCAGTCAGCGTAGAGAGTTTGCATTTATGGA
>NW_011894062.1:645-999 GCF_000151845.1 Pteropus vampyrus | reverse complement strand
TCCCTCTAAGGTTACAATATACAACCATTAACCACTTCGGACACATTTTCAATTCCCTGACTTGGCTAATGCGGAAAACCAAAACAAAGATGAAACAGAGTTCCAAAGTTAGGTGACTAGGTGACTATTGACTCAATAACAGAATATACTCAGCTGATTGATGTCAATTTGTCCTGTTCTCACCATATTTCTTCCTTCTCTGTTTCAAGAAGGTTCTCAGTGTGTGTTTCCATTGTGTTATGCATTGAGTTGTGTCCCCCCTAGAAATTCATACGTTGAAGTCCGAGCCAGTACTTCAGGATGTGACTAGATTTGGTGACAGGCTTTTCAAGAGGTAATTAAGGTAAAATGATG
>NW_011894062.1:0-595 GCF_000151845.1 Pteropus vampyrus | reverse complement strand
CCCCCCGCGCCCCGCCCCGCACCTCCCTCTAAGGTTACAATATACAAGCATTAACCACTTCGGACACATTTTCAATTCCCTGACTTGGCTAATGCAGAAAACCAAAACAAAGATGAAACAGAGTTCCAAAGTTAGGTGACTAGGTGACTATTGACTCAATAACAGAATATACTCAGCTGATTCATGTCAATTTGTCCTGTTCTCACCATATTTCTTCCTTCTCTGTTTCAAGAAGGTTCTCACTGTGTGTTTCCATTGTGTTATGCATTGAGTTGTGTCCCTCCTAGAAATTCATACGTTGAAGTCCGAGCCAGTACTTCAGGATGTGACTAGATTTGGTGACAGGCTTTTCAAGAGGTAATTAAGGTAAAATGATGTCATATGGTGGTTCCTAAAACACAGATTGGTGTCCTTACAAGATGAGGAGATTAAGACACAGACAAATGCAGAGGACAGACTATGTGAAGACACAGAGAGAAGACATCCATCCACAGGCCAAGTAGAAAAGACTCAGAAGAAATCAAGCTTGCCAACATTTTGATCTCAGACTTCCAGACTCCAGAATGGTGAGGAAATAAATTTCTGTTGTTTCAGC
>NW_011894061.1:7221-9104 GCF_000151845.1 Pteropus vampyrus | reverse complement strand
GCCCATGCCCAGAGCCCAGGTTGAGATCTTTTGGACCTGGAAATCGCCCAACTGCAGCGTCTGTCTCCAGGCCACCCCCACCCTGTCCTCCTTCCACTCTCAGTCTAGCGCCTCCTCCCCGGAGCCCGGAGCCCCAGTGCCAGCCCCATCGCCCAGAGCCTGAGCCAGCGGGTGGCCCTCGGCAAGGCCAGCCTGGGCTCCCTCAGTGAATCGCGTTTGGTGATTAACTGGCTCAGTGGAAACAGTCTCCAGAGGACTGGAATCCCTGTTGCAAAAATAAATTTTCCCTCTGGACCTTGCTTTTCTTTGCTTTCTCTGCATTCTGTTTTTTTTTTTTTCTTTTCGTCTTTCTATTATCTCAAACCTGCTTTTATCTTCTTCCTTTCCTCCCACTGAGACTCAAACAAACCTCCTGTAAGCAAAGTCTCAGGCCACGTTTTAAAAGAGACACCGAACGCTTATTGCTGGCCTGCCTCCCCCTCCTTCTGCTCACTGCCTGCAAGAGACCTGTGGCACAATGGGCTGGAGGTGTCAACACGCTCACAGGGGACGTGTTGGCTTAAAGCAGTTTAACAAACATATGGCCCTGGAGATGCCTCTTCTTTTGCACACTCCACTAGAGGCCACAGGACAGCAGGGAACAGCCTAGGGGTTCCCTATAACAGAGGTGCCCCTTGGTGGTACTGGTGAGGTTTAATAACGAGATTATTATTTTTGTTTGTCCATATCATCTGAAAAGAATTCCTTCCTTTTCAAGTGTGATTTTGTAAAACACATTTTCATCTCAACGCCCCCCTCTGCCCCGCCCCAACCACCACCAAGCGAACACTCTCTGAAATGGTCATATCAAACAAAGGGAAAATATGATCAGAGGGACAAATCTAGTTTGCACACAACTGTCCCAGAACTTGGCTCCTTTGTGACTTGGCTCTGGTCTTAACTTGTATTAATTGTGTATTGCTGGGTTGGTGCCTGAAGTCACTGTTGTGGGGATGGGCAGTAAGCTTGTGCCTGTGCATGTGTGTGCATATGCTGCCTTGAGGGTTTCTGCCCTGAGCCCACAGCACTGCTTATGTGGACAAGATGAGGACACTTGTCATCTGAGCTGTCTGGATTGAAAAGGCTGGCAGTTCTTAGAGGGTGGGGCTGTGCTCATTCCCATCCCTGGAGGGACCCAGCCCAGCAAGGAAAGTGTCCAGGACAGGAACCAAGGCAGCAAATCAGGAGGGGCTGAGATTCTGCATTTGTAACAGCTCCCTGGTGGGGCTGAACTGCTGGTCTCAGCTCACGTCTGAGCAGCAGGCCGGAGAGAGGCTGCCCTGGTCCCCTGCCTTCTGGGAAGGCAAGGATCCCGTGCCTTTTCCTTGGCCCCTGCTTCCAGGGCTGGCCTCCACAGAGCGCAGGCACTGCCATCGAGGCACGACGGCTGACAGTCCTAAACCAGAGACTTCTGTGCAACAAACAAAACCTAAGAAGGCTTTTCCTCTTTAAGAGAGTACATTCCTCGGCAGGACGATTGCCCCCAGGGTTCTCTCCCACTCCCACTTGGAAGCCAGGCAGAAAAAAATGCCTGGTGGGCAGAATTATAGGATTAGTCAACTTTCCCAAAACAGGCCCAGAGGCTCTGGGTCCGAAATGAGTTTTGGTCTGAGCCTTTCCCTGTGATTAGTGACAGATGTGTCGGTCGGCCCTCCCTCCTCCCTCTCCTAGCCTTGCCTCTTTCCTAAGTGCTAGTAACTCACTGTGTTACCTTTGTCACAGGCCCCAGAAGTTTGGGAAAAATGTGAGCCCTATGGTTTAGTGGCCCCAGGCCCAAGGAAGAAGGAATTACTGATTGGAACAAGGGTCTGGCTTTGCCAACCCCTTCCCGTCTCCATCAGAGA
>NW_011894061.1:3450-5343 GCF_000151845.1 Pteropus vampyrus | reverse complement strand
ATACACCTCCCTCATCCCAGAGCCCCCCACAGTCTGGGGATGGGGTACAAGGGCCAAGTGCCTGAGAGGCAAGAGGGTGATGCCTCCCTTTGAGAAGTGTCTTCTCACATTCTGTTCAGTGTGGATTCCAGCAAAGGTGGTAGAAACAGTCAAATTCCCAATCTGCTTCTCCATCCTGGCTCCAATCCCAATTTTTTTTAAAAAAGAAGCACAGCAAAGAAAACAAGCCCGCCCGGGGCTGAGTCGAGGGTGGGGGAAGTCGGCAGTCCAGGGAGGTGAAAATTAGGCAAGAGAGTGAAGAATTTCGCATTGTTTCAAAATTAGTCAATTGCTTCCATATTCATATAGACCGGTAAAGACAACATGGACTGTACATGGAGATATAGGATTATGATAGAGGAGAGAAGACACAGCAAAACACAACGAAAACCTGGGGAGGATACAACGGGTTGCCCGTTACCCCATTAGGCCAGTGGCTCAAGGAGGAGAGCTTGTCTCTGTCTGTCCCCTCCCAGGCCTGCTGGCCCAGCTTACCTCCTTTTGCCTCTACCTGGGCAGCTTGGAGGTTCTGGCTGTGAGCGGGACTTTGCTCCTGGGCTGGGGCCTTCACTGTGCCCTATTTCCTGGAGACTCTGGGGAGCTTTGCTAAGTTGCTTGCTGTAGGCCTTAGGGACATGAGGGAGGCCTGCCTGAGAGTGGAGGCTGTAGCTTGGAGGTGGAGGAAGGACCAGCAGGGGACCGAGGGCTGTGGGTCCCTCTCTTCTGGGAAGAAGTCAAATGTAAGAGGGAAGATGGCTCAGCGGTTCTTGCTGCGTGAGCCCACCCTCAGTAGACAGCCCCTCCTCTCCTCACGCTCTGAGGGGAGAGGCCAGACCACAGCGGGGTGGGTAATATAATCACTCCTGTTTACTGAGTGCCATGCCCCAGGCACCGACTTCATGCTTCACACAGTTATGTCATTTAATCACCACAACACCCTCACAAGGAAATTGTCCTCCTTCTGCAGAAGAGGAAACAATCTCCGGCCAAGGAGCTTGCTCGTGGTCACACAGGCAGAGCTGGGGCCTGATGGCAAAGCCTTGCTCTTCAGTCCTCTGTCGCCCCACTCAGCCATGGCCCTCCGTGGGGAGGAGGCCTGTCCCACAGAGTCTGTCCAGGGCGGGCTGGGGCATGGACCATGGCGGGGCCTTGTCCCTCTCTCCCAGGGCAGCATGGGACAGGGCAGCCCTGGCTCTGAAGGCTGCATTGGCTTCCTTTAGGTCTCAGTGCTGCTCCCCATAGAGCCGAGCCCACACGCTAATCATCTGGGCAGGCCAGACTCCTCACCAGAGGTGTGAACGTGCCAGGGTGTTGGGACCAGAATGAGGCGTTTTAATGGACAAGTTGGAATCCGTTTGTGAGCAGTAAATTGCCCCAGTCCCCGGGGCCAGTTTCCATCATAAATCTGAGTGATTCGACTCTGCAGATCCTCAGTGCCAGAGCCATGTCCAAAGCAATAGGAAGACTTGAGGGAGCTCTAACGAGGCTGGGCCTGCAAGGAGTCGAACCCCCAGTGGAGGCTGCAAGCCCTTACCCACCTCCTGCCCTCCTACCCCCACCACACTTGGCGCCGAGAGCCCTGCCTTCCTCCTCGAGAGCCTGTTCTAGTCTTCTAAGGCGTGCACTTTGCTGAGCATCCTCGAACCATTGAGCTGGCTGCTTCCTGTCTCCTGCTGGCTGCTTGTTCTGCTGCTTCCCACCAGGTTTGGTCTAGAGTCTCTCTCCTAGAGGTATCATTTGTGCTACAGCTTCAGGGAACACACTATGTGTATGACCTCAGAGCTGCGTCTCTCTTCCTGACTTCTCTCCCATGTCTCTGCCTATGAGATTCTCCACCAGGGTGTCCCACAGGTA
>NW_011894061.1:0-1390 GCF_000151845.1 Pteropus vampyrus | reverse complement strand
CTATTGTGAGGATTCCATGAATTAATATTTGAAGAGCGATTAGAATGGTTCCTGGCAGGTAGTGTGTACTCTGTAAGTGTGGCTTGATAAAGAAGGTGGTGATGATGTTGGGGAAAGGATGGCTAGGTTAGAGCTCGAGTACCATGTTGGGTGAAGAGGTAGAGACATACATTGAAAGTGGCCTGGACCCTTAATGGTTGTTGAGCCCAAATCAGCCTGGACTGCTCACTTCTTGACTTTGCTTATAGAAGAGAAAAATAAACTTCCGCCTTGGTTAAGCCACTGTCATTTGGGATTTTCAGTTACTTGTAGCCTAATCTAATACTAAATGATACAGGACCTTGTAGAGCATACACTCCTGTCCCCTATGTCATATTGTATTCCCTTGAGAGCATGTCTTCTTGTGCCTACTTAGGCTGTCCATTCCTTCGAGATGGGGTAGCTTTCCATGCTATCTTTGTGTCTCTTATACTCCTTATAAAATCCTATTCACGGTATGTGCTCAATAAGTAAGTAAGAAGTGAATGAATGTAAGAACGATGCTAAAAATTGTTTTTCTGGTTAGGAAAATGCTATCTATATTCTGAAACATCCAAAGGAATCTTTGTGTTGGCGGGTTGCAGAAAATTGGTGATAATAATAGAGCAGTGTTTATTCAGCATGATGCCTGGTGTTCTAAGTACTTCAAGTACATTATATTTAACATTCATGACAACCCTATGAAATAAGTACTCTCATCAACCTCATTTTGCAAATGAAGAAACTGGGCTTCAGAGAGATGGAGGTTAAGGTCTTAGATCCAGCCTGTAGAGCCAGGACTCAAACTCAGGCAGTCTGACTGCAGAGCCCAGGATCTTAACAATTTTTCTATGAGAATGTCTCCAGGGCTTTCTTCCTGTGAGCCCTTTGGAAAGGGGTTTGGGAGCACGGAGAACCTGTTCAGGCCTATAAGAACACATCACTTCAGAGAGACCTTGCTTCTCTTTTCACTCTGGAGGTTTGTTTGGAGGGCTGAGCTTCAGGGAGATTGAAAGAGAAATGTCAGGGTTTTCCCGAGGTCTTTGGGGTAAGGATCCAAACAGGCCCTGACCCCCTGGACCACCTAATCTCTCTCTCCTCCATACTTCCATAGCACTTTTTATGGACATG
This sequence comes from Pteropus vampyrus, assembly GCF_000151845.1. NCBI lineage: Eukaryota > Metazoa > Chordata > Mammalia > Chiroptera > Pteropodidae > Pteropus > Pteropus vampyrus. The sequence continues at coordinate 241 of NW_011894061.1, read as the reverse complement.
CTAGCAGCAGGTGGAACTGGCTAATCTTTGGCAAAATGGTGACAGTGGCGGTGTGTCTCTTTTCCATTTTTATCTGCCTGATAAGCATCTTATGCCCTATTAGGGCCCTGACGTGTTATCTCAGCTTCATTTTGAAGGATGAAAATAAAGAATGAAAAACTTAGTCCTCCCTAATGAAAATTTCATGGTGAGATTTTAGGCAACAAAGATTTTCGGATTGGAGAAATTCCTGCTGAGTCTC
>NW_011894060.1:8421-9696 GCF_000151845.1 Pteropus vampyrus | reverse complement strand
CACCACATGTCCCACTAATTGTTTTTTAAAGTTGTTCCTTTCCTCTCTGGCACCCAGTAGCTATTGAAAATAGGAAACAAGATAAAAAATGGAGGGGGAGCCTTGCATACTTTGACATTATTCTGCACTTTGTGTCTTGTCTTTTTTTTTTTTTTCTCCCTTTCTCGGCATATAGCCATATTCTAGAAGGAAAAAACACAGTTTTGTAGATGATGGAAGCATTTTTGCTTTTCCTAGGGACAAATCGAATGCAAGTTTTCTGGAGAGTCAACTATCACCTGAGGGTCAGCGATGCCGGAGCCCAGGGATGGGCTGGGCTGGCTGGCACAACACCGGGCAGACAAAACAACCTCCTTCCAGAGAGGGAGTGGGTGGCTGCTGGCTCCTGGTCACTGCCACAGCCAGTTTTAAGGAAGTCACACAGTCCAGATGTTTTCCAGACTGACATTCCCACTGGAGCTTGGCCAGGGAACCTGGACGAGAGCAGATCACCTCCCTCTCTAAGCCGGAGGTGCCCGGTAGCTATTGCTCAAGGCCTGGTGGGTACAAACCTCTCTTGCCTGGAGACCCTTTTCTCCCACCCCACCTCACCTTTCGCTTCCCAGCTGAGGGGCTGAGATGGTCTGGCTGGACCACACTGTGCCAAGGAAACCTCAGTTCCTCTCTGTGGCCTTCGCCTTTCCTATCCGACTCACCACATGTCGCGTGAATGAGAAGAGGCCACGCCCTCCTGGGGTTTCGGCCAGTTCTCTTCAGGTGTGGACTCATACGCCATGGCAGGGAGGCTCCTCATGCGGTCTGCATTCACCCAGTTTTCTCAGCCGGCGGGATCCTTGCAGCCCTGCTCCTTGAGCTGTCCTTTGGCTTTGGGCACAGGAAGCAGCTGAGCGCATGTTCGTACTCCCGTGTATTCTCTGCCCTGGTTTTATAGGACTAGTGGCCACTGGCCCAGCTCATGCATGGCCTGTGGGGTAGGCTGACTGGAGAAACCTCAGCAAAGTCTGAAACACCTATGCCACCCCCATCTCCCCTGGAGATGGTCAGCTTGTTGAAATGTGTTACGTTCTTTGGGATCGAGAGTGGGCTCCTCCCACGTGCCCATTGCATGGTTTAGAAAAGTCACTGTGTTTTTGTCGTTTCCCAGTTCGGCTCCTATCAGCTATTTGGGGGATGATTATTTTGTGTAAAAAAGTCACGGTGCTCAAAAGAATAAACGCATGGTTTTCCATAGCAGGGAATTAGAGCAAATTCCAAGCAAATCCTTAATAGGATAAA
>NW_011894060.1:5083-5461 GCF_000151845.1 Pteropus vampyrus | reverse complement strand
ATGAACCCCAAGAGATGACTTGAAAGCCAGACCTTAAGACCTCTGTCTTAGTCTGCTTGACATAACGTAGTACCATACATCGGGCAGTTTAAACAGCGGAAATTTACTTCTCATAGTTTTGGAGGCTGGAATTCCTAGACTGAGGTCTGGCAATGTCGGTTTCTGGTGAGAATCCTCTTCCTGATTTGCATTCCCTCTGCGTCCTCACATGGCCTTTCCTCGATGTGTACACAAGGAGATCTCTCTCTCTCTCTCTCTCCCCTCCCTCTCTCTTCTCTTCTTTTAAAGCCACCAACCCCATCAGATGAAGACTCCACCTTTATTACCTCAGTTGACCTTAATTACTTCCTAAAATCACTGTCCCCACATACAGTCACA
>NW_011894060.1:0-1206 GCF_000151845.1 Pteropus vampyrus | reverse complement strand
CCTGGTTCCGTGTACGATGAGGAAGCCTCATCAGGAAGGGACTTCAAATGTGCACTGCCTCTCCAGGCCTCAAAGGGAGACCCAAGCCAGCCCCACCACGCTGCTGTGAACAGATATATTTAAATTTCTTTAAGCTTGGGTGACGTCCTTGGATGAGGAGCTCTAAGTACCAAGAATTATTGTTATTACTATGTAGTTACGGCCTAGCATGCAGCGAATTACCCTGCCCTGCTGTGTAAAAGATGTGCAGTGGGGTGGGGAGCGTGGAAGAGGAGGAACCTCAGGACGGCGGGAGGAACCGGAAGGAAAAGTGCTGAGGCTGGGCCGGAGCGCCCCGCGCATGGGGTCTCCACCAGGCACGCTGTTGTGGCCAGAAGCAAGAAATGATTTTTTTTTTTTTTTTTTTTTACTCAGCAAACATAAGACGCCATGAAGATGCTAGCACTGGAGAGGAAGCATAACACGGGCTTGTAGGCCTGGATTCAAATCCTAACTCCAGCATGGATAACTATGTGCTTTAGATGAGCTCATGAGCCTGTCTGGGCCTTGGTTAGTGGCCCTGAGCACATAGAAAGCTCTAAATAGCTGTAGTAATTATTATTATGATGATTACTACTGCTATTATCAGGCCTTGGGCCAGTTGTCAGCGATTTGCAGGACCCAGTACATAATCTAAAGCAGAGTCTGTTTTCCCTGGGAGGTGTCCCCAAAGAGATCCAGGAGAAATGGGGCCCCACAGCCAGCGTGGAACCACAGACAGGAGTCAAATGGGCACCTCCTAGAATTGCCAAAGACCCCTGCTGGGGGCTTTCAATTCAAGTTAAAAATTGTTAAGAGGTAGTGGTCTTGCTAGTGACCTCTGGGTTTGTGTTGATGGAAGGACAGCCTGTACGGGCCTGTGTCGTCTGCCGGACTAAAAGTTTTCAACAGATGATCCAGCGTGGTTCTTAAAAAAAAAAAAAATTGTATCTATCTATCTATCTATCTATCTATCTATCTATCTATCTATCTATATCTATAGATATCTATCTATATATGAAGAGTGAACCCCACAACATGAAAAGAGCAAATGCTTGCTTTGTTGGAGATCATTTTTACAGCAAATTGTTTACTGCACATTATGACCAACCTGACACAGTCTCTCTCTCCTGTTCCTTCTCTCAGTTGGCTTTGAGGAAACATGCTTCCAAGTTTGAGAATTCATCT
>NW_011894059.1:5219-7329 GCF_000151845.1 Pteropus vampyrus | reverse complement strand
GCATAAAAACCAAACTAAATGTTTTCATTCATAGATTAATTTGAGAATTAAATATTTTATAATATTACAGAAACACATTTGAGAGCATTAAATGTCTCAAATTTATTCTGATTTTATTTGATTTCCACGCCCTTTACTATAAATTTTTTCCTCAATAAAATGGTTTATGTATTCCCGTTAAAAATAACTTCTGTATTTTTATACATTTTTGTTGCTAATATGTATGGTATTCTTATTTAGCACAGTTACTGAATGGTTATTATGCGTTGAAAATAATATTGATTTTTGTAGTTTACTCTCGTAATTGCCAATCCGGCTGAATTTCTTATTAAGCCTATAAATTTGATTTTTCCAGTTAGATATTTATACATTTATAACATACATCTTTTATACACTTATTGACCGGGCCCTGTGGTGTTGGGTTAAACAGCAGTACATTAATGGAATTCTTGCCTTCTACCTCATCTTAAGAAGAATGTATTTTGGTTTCTCTATGAAGTACAGCGTTTGCTATAGGTTTTAATCATATAACCATTATTGCGAGAAGGAATTTCCCTTCAATTCTAGATTCAGATAAGCATATGCTTTTCCCCTTTACACAACGATTATATATATAATCGTTTGAATCCGCTAATACTTTAGCATCTGTTATAAGTAAAGGGGGTCTTTGCTTTTTTTCTTACGACTTTTTTTTTTTTGAGCAATCTGGGTTCATAGCAAATTTAAGAGAAAGGTACAGAGACTTCCCACGTAGCTGTGCACCCACACACGACATGTGTCCCTCAATATCAACAATCCCCCGGAGTGGTACATTTGTCACAACTGGTTAATCTACGCTGATATGTCATAATCACCCAAAGTCCACAGCTCACATCAGGGTTCCCTCTTGGTGTTGTACATTCTATGCATGTGGACAAGTGTATGATGACATGTACCCACCACTATTGGCATCATACGGGGTATTTTCACTGTCCTAAAAACCCCTCTGTGCCCCATCTATTCATCCCTTCCTCTGCCAACCCCTCATCCTTTTACTGTCTCCCTAGTTTTGCCTTTTCCAAGATGTTATAAAATCGAAGTCATATATTAGTTGCCTTTTCAGATTTGTTTCTTTCATTTAGTTACATGCATTTAAGGTTCCTCCATGTCTTTTCATGCCGTGATGGCTCCTTTCTTTTCAGTGCTGAATAATATTTCATTGTCTGGATGGACCACAGTTTGTGTAGTCATTCAACTACTGAAGGGCATCTTGGTTGCTTCCAAGTTTCGGCAATGATGAATAAAGCTGCTGTGAACATCCGTGTGCAGGGTTTTGTGTGCACATACGTTTTCACCTCCTTTGCGTAAATACCAGGGACTGCAGTTGCTGGGTCATATGGTAAGAATATGTTTAGTTTTCTAAGAAACTGCCAAACTCTGTTTCAAAGTGGCTGCGTCATCTGTGCCACTTTGCATGCCCATCACCAACGAGTGAGAATTTCTGCTGCTCCACATGTTCACCTGCATTTGGTGTCCGCGTATCTTCTTGATGAGGTATCTGTTGAGTTCTTTTGCCTGTTTTTTTTAATGGAGCTGCTCGTCTCGTTCCTGTTGAGTTTTAAGAGTTCTCAGTATAGTTTGGATAATGGTCTCGTATCAGATGTGTCTTTTGCAAATATTTTCTCCCAGTCTATGGCTTGTCTTCTCATTCGACATTTGTCTTTTATGAGGCAGAAGTTTTAATTTTTTTAATTTTAATTACATCTATCTTATCAATTATTTCTTTCACAGATTGTGCCCTTGATATTGTATCTAAAAAGTCATCACCATCCCCAAGTTCATCTAGCTTTTCTCCTATGTTATCTTCTAAGAGTTCCATAGCTTTGCACTTCACATTTAGGTCTAGAAAGGTTTTTGTTTTTGTTTTTGTTTTTGCACATGGATGTCCAGTTGTTCCGGCACCATTTGTTGAAAGACTATATTTGCTCCGTTGTATTTTCTTTGGTACCTTTGTCAAAGATCTGTTGACTATATTTACTTGGGTCTATTTCTGGGCTTTTTATTGATCTATTTGTCCATTCTTTCCTCAATGCCACACTGTCTTGTTTACTGTAGCTTTATAGCAAGTCTC
>NW_011894059.1:2258-2624 GCF_000151845.1 Pteropus vampyrus | reverse complement strand
AACTAGGTTCTTTGTTCCATGATAACAGACCATCCTGAGGCCACCTGTCATCATTTCTACATAATGCTGACTCCTTGGTCCCTGTTGCTGTAATACTCTAACTGCCACCAGTTGTTACGCTGTGGTTTCTCAGACCTTGAAGGCAAGGATGGCGCTCTGTTTTTACTAAAGGGGAGACTTAAGTGTGTTTCTATATGGAGGAGAAAGAATAAAAGAACATAAGTAAAGGGCAGAGAGAGAATGGGTAGGAGAAAGATCAGGACGTTGTACGAGATGGGAGGAAGAAGGTAAGCAAGGAGTGGAAAGGGAGAAGTTGGCAGAGGGCCAGAGAACGAATGGGCAGACGTTTGCCTAATGGCATAAAGG
>NW_011894058.1:5504-7462 GCF_000151845.1 Pteropus vampyrus | reverse complement strand
CCAGCCAGGTTCCCTAGAAGCAGCTTCACGTGCAAGTGATTTACAATGGAAATGCCCCCATGAGAAACCGACAGGAGGGAGAAGCTGTCCCAGCAGCCCAAAGGAGGTCTCGAGTGGGAGCTTTTGGAAGCAAAGTACTCAGAAACTGGGGGATGAGCACACAGTACCAGTAAGAGGGCTCCAAGGAGGTCTGGGTGCAGCAGCGACAGCGTCTGCTACACTTAGGCTAGCTCACCTGGTCCCTAAACAACTCAGGAATGCCCGAGGGGTTAGATCCTCCATTTACAGAATGGAGAAGCTAAGGTAAGAGAAGCAACAGCCAAGGTTAAACACTCAGTGTAGATCATAAAGTGTGCAGAACTCACCCGGCTGTGCTCCATCCTCCAGCTCTTCCCTCTTCGCCACATAAATGGATTCTTCTCGCTGTCCACGGGGCTTTCCCACCTTGCCAAGGTGATGAGCATCCACAGCTTCTTAGCCACCTAAATCAGAACAGACAATCAGGATTTGGAAGCACTTTCCTTCCTATTGACCTCGATGCCGCTAGAAGACAGACTTCAGAATAGGATTTTTTGGATAAACTAATTCACCATTCTCCTAACTGTCTTGTATGGTCCTACCCACACCTGTGCTGTCCTGGACTGTGTGACACGCTCTGTTCAACTCCTGGCAGTCAAGGCCCCCGTTAAGCCTCTCAGCAAGCTTTGCCAGATGCCCCCACCACATCACGGGACCTGACCGCCTTTGGACACTGGCTGTGCAGCCTTGTGGTGGTATCTCATCCTGCCTACCTTTTTAATGGGCTGGCTTCTTTCTGCTCAAAGCAAAGATCTGTTTCTTCTTAGGGCAGATGCCACATCTTTGAATCCTCTGTGAAGTCCAGCATGATGGCTTCAGAAACAATAGCTGTTCGAACAGCATTTGGTCACTTAATTTTGGAGACAGAAAAACGGAAGCACCAAGAGCGACCTGCCCAGATAAATCCTGAGCTACCAGCAATGCTCGCCTTGGAAAGGCTTCCTCTCGCTTTTCCTCGTTAAAGCAGGGAAGGACCTAAGTCTGAGATCTCGGTTCAAGACCACCCCTTTTAGGGCGGGTGAAGAAACTGGCAGGCTCGGGAGTCATCCAGCCCACCTGAGCTAGTAACTGTGCCATAAGGCAAACTCACTTCACTTGCCTTTGTTTTCTTCTCTGTAAAATGGGCTTAATAAAAGCACCTGTCTCGTGGAGTTACGGGGATTGAGTTTCATGCATATAAAGAACTTTGAAGGGCGCAGAGTAAGCGCTCTATAAACAGTTATCCATCATCATCATCATCATCATCATCATCATTATTATTATTATTATTGTTGTTACTGTTGTTTTTTTATAAGGGTCCAGAATGGTAAGGAGTTTGCGTAAACAAATGGCATTTAGAGAGACTGTGTTCACATATCACCTTTGCGGTGAGGCTGTCCCTGACCACCCTACCTCAGTGGCAATCCTTCCCTCTTCTCTAAATCCCTATGCCCCTTCCTGGCTTGTCACCTTCTAACCTACTACGTGAATTACTTATTTTGTTTATTATTTTTTCCTCTTAGTAGAGGGAAAGCAAGGGCAGGGTCCTGCCCACTTTGTTCACTGCCATATCCCCAGAGTCTGGAACAGTGCCTGGCACACAGTAGGGGCACAGCAAATAATGACTGATGAAGTGGCAAGTTTGGCATTACATGTTGCCTTGGTGGCTATGAGCAGCACCACTTACTGGCCTGGGTGATGACCTGGGGTGAGACTCCCACTGAACAGCCCTCCCCCTTTTAGCCTCCACTCCCAACACCCACAAGTCCACAGTGACGCTTCAGCGGCAAATCACAGAAAAGGCTCTACTTCTCCGTGCAGGTGCTTCATGAATTAGAAGAAAAAGTGGCTGGGCTGCCAGTCCGAGGCATACTCAATCCCCAGCTTGGCTGCTATGTAGC
>NW_011894058.1:3641-4582 GCF_000151845.1 Pteropus vampyrus | reverse complement strand
GTCAGATGTCCAGTAACAGGTAAGATAGAGTAAATCCATATAATAGAATATTGTTACAGCACTAAAAATTCTTTAAACAGCTATTTCACAGCATGAGAAAGTGTTCCTGATACCTATCTTTTAAACTGGAAGAAAATTCTTCAAAATTCTAACAGTAATTTTCCCCAAGTAGAGGCATTTATGAGTGATTTTTATTTTCATAGTCTTACTTTTCTATGTATTTTCCAAGTCCTTTCATAATTCCAATTACTTTAATAATCAGAAAAATGATGACTTCTAAAAAGAAACTCATTACACTTTTCTAATCCCTATAGTGTTCCAGGCTTTATTTGGTTCTATGGTGGATTCATAGCTGAACTAGAGAATCTGGCAATCTCCTTGCTTTAGAATAGGACATAGCAGTACTCAAAAAAAAGACTTGCTTAATTATTGAATGAAGAATTGGAGAGAAAAAATAAATCACGAAGGCTTAATTTTTTAAATTCAGGTTTAAATTTCAAATGAATGGTACAGAAAATAATTGCGGAGTTGAGAGGAAGAATAATTACAATGAACTCCAACCGAAAAGAAAGTCTTTGTGGAGGACACCTGTATCAGTTTGTTAGGGCTGCCATCACAAAGTACCACAGATTGTGTGACTTAAAGAACAGGTATTTATTTCCTCACACTTCTGGAGCCTAGAAGTCCAAGGTCAAGGTGCCAGCAGGTTTGCTTTCTCCTGAGGCCTCTCTCTTTGGCTTGCATGAGCATCCTTCTTGCTGTGTCCTCACATGGTCTTCTTCTGTGTGTGAGCATCCCTGGTGTCTCTCTGTGTGTCCAAAATCTTCTCTCCTTGTAAGGACACCGTTCATATTGGATAAGGGCCTCATTTTAACTTAATCACCTCTTTAAAGACCCTATCTTCGAATACTATCACATTCTGAGGTACTGGGAGTTAGGGT
>NW_011894058.1:0-401 GCF_000151845.1 Pteropus vampyrus | reverse complement strand
TAAATTTATGGCTAATTTACTCTTTTTCTATCTCGTTCAGTGAAAACCAGTCACAATAAATTACACATTGCGTTTTTCAGCCTGGGCAGACATTCTAGTTGACGACAATATGTTAATTACAGAAGTTGGCACTGTTCATTCAAGTGAAGATTGATAAGACCTAATTGCCTGAATGGGGGTGGGGGGGTGCATTCTAAAACCTGTGCCACTGCCAAAGTCTCCGCTGCCTACTAAGCACACTGGTCGTGTTTCTTTGGCGAGCATAGTGGAGTGGCGTTAAAATAATTATTCTGAAACTAATCCATATGAAACCTATATGAAGTCACATGATGTTTAGATTATGATCAAAACACGACTTTTCCTCTCTTCATCTCTTTGAATATTTATCTAGTGAGGGTAAC
>NW_011894057.1:6846-7161 GCF_000151845.1 Pteropus vampyrus | reverse complement strand
CAGGGCATGTCACAGGACTGCGGTCCAGGGAGGCGGCCCAATGGGGCTCCCGACACGCGGTGTGGGGAGGCAGCAGTGCAAGGGGCGCCCCGGGGGCACGCACTGGGGCGAGAAGGAAAGCCCAGTGTTTGCAGGTCTAACGGACCCTGGGGGGCTGACCCGGGAGAGGCCGGAGCCCAGAGCCCAGGCTGGAGAGGCGGGGCCATGTGGGCCCCCCGGGGATGTGGGCGGGGTCCTGCGGGGGCGGGGCCTGCTGGTGGGACCTAACCTGGCTGGGCAGCCCCAGTCCTCCAGGATCTTGATGGTCCTGCAGGA
>NW_011894057.1:2478-3686 GCF_000151845.1 Pteropus vampyrus | reverse complement strand
GCGTCCCCTGCCTCTGCTCTTTGCTGGGCTAACGTCCCATAGTCCCCCCGACTCCCGCTTCAATGGCGGCTTCCGGGGGATGGAGACAGCTGGCGTCGGCATGATCTGGCCCTCGCCCGGGTCATTCCAGAAGCTGCAAGGCAGCTCGCGTGTTCGGGACTAGGAAGCAGCACTGATGCACGGACTCCTCTGCCCAGCCCCTTCTGAGACTCTCTGAGCTGCCTGCGGGGGGCTCGCGACAGGTAGTGGCATCTCTACTCGCAAAAGCAGGATCGAGTTGATGACCCAGACTCTGCCGTCTGAGTGAGCTTTACTCTCATGAAGCATCGAGCGTGCCTGAAATATATGTTTCTGTGTGTGAATATAAACACAAACTTTGGGCTCACTTTATAAAATAACGGGGAGAAAAAATAGATATAGATACAGAGCCCCTCTTTGCAGCCCACCCACTCATCCCGGAGCATCCTGGAGGGCTGGGGATGGGGAGCGCCCCTCCTCCACTGTCCCCGCCTCTGCCCCTGTAATGCGGCTGCCAGAGCCACTCGGTGGTGACAGACAGGAACACTTGCAGCCTGGGACCCGGGGACTTCTCAAGTTCCTGAGCCACCCCATCCCCACTGCCTCCCCACGACCACCTCCCTTGGAGCCGTGGCTCGGGGACGCAGGGGCAGCGTGTTCCCAGACGGCTCTGCACAGAACCCCAGTTCCTGTGCTCGTTCCCAAAAAGTCCTTTGTCCGCACAGCAGACCCAGGGGACCTCGCCGAGTCCAAAGGAGTAGCTCCCGGAGCCCCACCTGGCCCCGGCTAGTGACGGTGTGCGGGGGGGCGGGGCCCACGCAGGACGCGGAGTCAGGGAGGGGCCGCAGGGACCTGCAGGCCACCCAGAGCTTCAAACTGGACCTGGCCACGATTCAGCTGAGATGCAGGGGCAGACTGCAGACCTGGCCAGGGCGCCTGGCGGCCTGGTGACAACAGTACGAGAAGGTCCTGCTGGCAGAGGAAGCGTGGCAGCTGGTGCAGGGACCTCCTTAGAGAAGCGTCACCGTGGGGGCACCATGGGATGAGCAGAAGCGGGGGAGGGGGTAATCATCCCGATGCCAAGGACCACGGCCAGGGTCTGGGCCTCGTGCGAGGACTGGAACAGCCCCCAGCGCTCGCCCTGACCCCCCCGCAAAGGGGAGCTGCTTTTCAGGGCGGCGGACGCGCCC
>NW_011894057.1:0-684 GCF_000151845.1 Pteropus vampyrus | reverse complement strand
GGGGCTCTCCTGGGCGTGAGAAAGGCTTGACGCCTACGGGAATCCCCACTGGGGTCCTCACCGTGGCTTCTTGAAGGGCTGATCTCTGAGCTCCCTGCAAGGGCACCTGCCAGCGGGGGCCCCCGGGGTTCAGAAAGAAAGGAAGGAGATCAGAGAGAACTCACTCCCTGGTCAGAGCCCAAAGTGGGAGGACCAAGGTGAGAACTGCACCAGCCATGACCCCCCAAGCCCTGAGAGCAGAGGTCCCAGGGGGAGATGGCCCAGCATCTCCACACCCCTCCCAGGACCTCACAGCCGGCCCGTCATGGAGAACAGCAAGGTCAGGCAGGCGGAGCCGAGCTCGCGGAAGGCCCCCAGGGCCCTGACGGGGTCGGGGTGGGGGTTCTTTGGGGAGGGAGCCCCCTCCCCTCTCTGCAGACTCAGCTCGGCTCCTACTCCGCTCTCGGGCCACTGCTCCCAGGTAGGACACTCACTTGTCCCCTGGGAGTGTAATTATCATTTAAAATAAGAAAGGAAATTTAAAATAAAACGGCTTTTTTTATGCCCAATCAAGCTTTATGGATGTAAGCGCATCTCGGTCACAGCGTCCCCAACCCCGCAGATCTGAGTTAAGGTCTGTCTGATCAGCTTCCGTGACGTGCTCCGGGCTTCTGTGTCCTTAAGCCAACAGCGAGCCAACACTCC
>NW_011894056.1:6912-8815 GCF_000151845.1 Pteropus vampyrus | reverse complement strand
TCAACTCCTCAAGGCGCAAAGTTTACTTTTCTCCCCAGTTCCCAGGGAGGCCCAGTTCTAGGAGGCCTGGAAGTTATGAGAGGTCCTGAATGAAGATATAACTCATTGACTGAATTAGACTTGGCTCATGGTCTTTGGAAATTACCTTTTGATGAATATCAAGTTGTTTGCCGTCATTCATCACTGTCTCATGAAAAGCAAATACTGACAAGTGGTTCTGGGTAATTCGGAATATGGTCAGTTAACAAGGTTTGACTTTCTTTAATCTGCCCAAGGATTACATTCACCTGGAAAAGACAATTTTGCTTACCAAATGCCCTGGGTTACACTAGTTTCTATTTATTCTACAAATTTTCTATTTCTATTTACATATCAATTGCCCTCTAACAGGGGTCTGCAAACTTTTTTTGTAAAGGGCCAGATGGTAAATATTTTCAGCTCTGCAGGCCATATGCTCTGTTACAACTTCTCAGCTCTGCCAATGGAAGGTATAAGGGTTAGAATTTGGATCCAGGGAGTCTGGACTCTAAACTGTGAGCTGCGTGGGTGACTCTAAACTCTGAACCAGCATGGTTGTGAGCTGCGTGGGTGAGCTGCGTGGTGGCCAGCAGTGGGAAGAGAGCAGCGGGCTAAATTCAGGTCTCATTCAAAGCAGGCAGATGCCACTCAGCTGTGGCCAATAACTGCCATGCAAGAAGTCAGACCTGTGTGCCAGGTCTTTAGATTAAAAAAAAAGTCAGAAATTCAGATTCGTAGGTGAAATTTAATTTATAAGCACTTTGCAGGCCAAACAAAATATGTCCATGGGCCAAAATGGGCCCATGGGCTGCCAATTTGCAACTCCTTAATGATGGTGAAAATGAGACCCAGAGTGGGAAGTGATTTGTCCCAGGTCATCCAACCTGTGTCAGAAACACACTTGTTTCCGGAATCCAGTCACCCTCCCAAGAACCTGACCTGGCACCCGGTTGTGGGGACTCCATTCTCTTTTCCCTACAGACAGGAGCCTGGAGAGAGCTGGGGCCACTCGAGAGCTTACTCTCCTGGTCAAGCCCGGCTGTCTGCTTTGTAAGAAGGATATGGGAATAGATGTTCTGGCTGTTCACCCATAGCCCAACCCACAGAACTCACATTGCAGTTCTATCAGGCTCTTCATGAGAATGCTTCTGTGGGTCTTCCTACGAATCCAACATCACAGAAGGTGTTCTTCTGAAGCCCCAGTTTGCATGGGAGCAGGAAATAGCTTCAGGGGCATGAGACTTGGCACCTTTCTTCACGCTGCTTACCTTTCAATCCCCCCACCCCCGTTTCCTCTCTTATGCTAGGACAAGTCGAAATGCCTTTGAGAAATGGCCCTTGTTCTCTATTATTTTAGTCAGGAGCCTGGACCCCTGGATGTCAGAGAGCAGGAGGAGGTGGAGGGACGCAGGTTACACAGTTGGGGGCTCTACGTATGAGGGTGACAAAAGGCCCTGGAATCCACAGGAGAGAAAGATTGAAATCCCACATGTCCCACTTCTTGAGCCATCTGGTAAGCTGTGTCAGGGAGCCCAGAGGCCGAGAAGAGAGGTTCAGTGCCCATGAGCCCTTTTGCCACTGGAGGGATGGCAACTGCAAGCCTGAGAGGCTGCCGCTTGAACAGCAGCTCCTTCGTGGAGCAAGGCTGAGCGCTGGGTAGGCCCCTCTCTCCACTGGGAGGTGGACCTGCTGTCACCTGCCCCAGCAGAACAGCCCCACACCGTCAGCCAACCCACCTCTGCCTCCGGCTTTCAGACACACTGGCAATTCCCAACCAGCAGCACTGAGCTCTGTCCTGGCCTAACCTTTTAATTTCAGTCCCCAGGGACCTAGTCATTGTTCCTCAGGGCATGTTTTCTAATCTGCATTTTCTTAACTTTGTAGG
>NW_011894056.1:2748-4297 GCF_000151845.1 Pteropus vampyrus | reverse complement strand
GATATAGAGACAGACATGCCTGAGTCTGAATCTCAGTACTGCTACCTGCTAACTGCATGATGTTGGTAAGTACTCATCCAGTCTGAGCTTCGGTGCCCTTGCCTATAAAATGAGAATAGTACTAACTCATAAGGCTGTTGGCGATGATTACATGAGATAGCACTTGCAAAGTGAACACCTAGTACTTGACACATTAATAAGTATATAAAGGGTAACTTATTATTATTCACAAGTATGCTACCATTCATCAGAGCACTTTAGCACCTTCGTTTACAGTCTACTTGTATTAGTTAGCTATTGTGATAATAATGCTATATAACGAACTACCCCAAAACTCAGTGTCTTAAAACAATAATCATTTACTCTCCCTCTTGCTTCTGTGGGTTAGCTGGGGTTCTGCTGATCAAAGCTGGACTCAAGAGGATGGCTCTAAGATACACTTGTGCTCGGATCTGTTCCACAGGGCTTGGGCATGTCATTCCATTACAGCGACAGAAGCACAATAGGGCAAACCCAAATATGCAAGCATATTTCAATCCTCTGTCTTCATCGTGCTCACTAATGTCTCTTTGGAGAAGCAAGTCACCTGGCCAAACCCAAATCCCAGGAGTAGAGAAATAATAAACTTCACCTCTAGTGGTAGCAAAACCACATGACGAAGGTATGGGTCTAGGGTAGGTGAATAATTAGGGACAATTAATCTATCACATCACTCTTCAAATTTCCCCCACCTCTCCATGAATAATCATTTGGGATCATCAAGGGATAGAAAAAATGGCTGCTGAGAACTGAGTCCCTTTTCCATTCTAGTTTCTTTCACCTTTTTCTTTCTCCTAGTTAATCGTTTTCAGGGCTGTGACTTTGTGTTCCCTTAAAGAAGTATCAGTCAAGCATCTTTGATTGCAAGCCACAGAAAACAACTCTGGCCAGTTTTATCAAAAAGGGAATTGAATGAAGTGTTTTCAGGCAGCTCACAAAAACTGGCAGGTAGCTAAAGAACCAGACTGGAAACAGAATAGACTACAGAACAGCTCTGGAGATCCAGGCAGTAGCACCTGATTAACGCTCTCTTCCTGGCATTGATGCCGGGGTGATAGAGAGCCAGTGGGGCTTTCCATCACTGTGTCTTTGTGCTCAGAGTTCAAAGTCCTCGCAGAAAGAGTTCTCTTGGCATAATGCCCAAATCTTGGTTGGGGCAGGGCATCATAGTTTATAGCTTGCCAAGACGGTGCGGCAAACGGAAGTCAGTAGGTTATAAGGAAAAAAGAATGGAACGAACGAGATGACCCCAAACTTTCAGGACCTTCTGTGTCAGACTTCTCAGCCAGCGGGTGCAACAGAAAGAGACCTGCAGTAGAGACAGGAGGCCAGATTCTATCCCACGCTGTGCCACCAACTTGCTTAGAATACTGAATCTGAGGTAGATTTGTTCTTCTTTAACAAACACTTGTATGGCACTTATAATGTTCCAGGCACTGATCTAAGAACTTGGCAAATATTAACTCATCAGTAGCCGATCTCGAGGATTTCATAGGGAGGGTGATGGCAC
>NW_011894056.1:0-1663 GCF_000151845.1 Pteropus vampyrus | reverse complement strand
TGGTGTCACAGGTTGCATTCTGCAAAAGAACAACAAAAGAACACCAGTAATAAATATTTAGAACCACAGAATGTCAAAGCTGGAGGGAACCTTCAGGAACATCTAGCTCAATATCCTTATTCCATGGATGGGGAGACTGAGGTCTAGGGTGGGTACCTGGAGGCTGGCTTGAGTCCTGCAGGATGGAGTGCGGGAAAGAAGTTGTTTCCTCTCCTGTAACTGAGCAACTGAAGCCAGAAAGCAAGTCCCACAGGATCCAAGGGACTGAGCCAAAGATGGATCTAAAGAAGTGTGTACGAAGTGGGTCCTTCGAGCGGGATATGGGCAGTAGAGTGCGAGGCTCAAGGAGACAGAGAGCAGGGGAGCAGGTCAGCCATAGAGGTGTGGACCCACATTTTGGACAATTAGCAGAGCAATCTCCAGGGCTGTCCTGGTCTATTTAGGCTGCAATAACAAAATACCGCAGACTTGGGGTTTGAACCATAAATATTTACTTCTCATGGTTCTGGAGGCTGAGATGTCCAATATTAGACACCAGCAGATTTGGTGTCTGATGAAGGCCCACATCTTGGCTTATAGACCACAATCTTCTCTCTATGGCCTCACGTGGTAGGAGGAGGTGAGGGAGCTCTGTGGGGGTCTCTGATAAAAACACTAATCCCATTCACCAGGGCTCCACCTTCATGAGCTAACTCCAAATACCATTACTTTGCAGAGTAGGTTTTGACATACGAATTCTAGGAGACACACGTATTCAATCTATAACAACGGCCCACAGTGAGACTTTTCTGGGTTGCTGGGGGTCCATATTTTGAGCAGCCTGGGCCCATTTTATGAACCCAAGATGGGACACAATAAAAAACAGTGAAACTGCCCCACCAGCCAGTGGTAGTGCCAGCACTCATTCCTGTCTCCTGCCTACCCCTGCAGTGCTCCCGTGACCATTTCACCCACATGTTTTGAAACTGCTTCTTCACTTAGGGCTGTGGTTGACAGTATAGATAATTACAATAACAGCTGTAATTTGTTGAGCACTTGTACTAAGGGCCATAGCACTAATGGCTTCACAAGCCATTATGTCACTTGATTCCAGTGACAATCCTGTCAAGCAAACATTTTTCTACCCATTTTATAGATAAGGAAACAGGCTTAGGGAGACCAAGCAAGTTTTGCCAGGTTACAGAGCTAGCAAGTGGCACAGTTGAAATTTGAACTCGAGTCTGTCTGACTTCAAAGTCTGTCCTCTTATAAACCTTAGCAGTGTAGCGAGACCCAGTCTCAAGCTCCATTTGACTGACTTGAAAATTTAAAGTCCTTGTGACAGCCTAAGGACACAGTGCTACGGGACAGAACCCGAGACTCTGAGTTCTATGACTCCGCCAGAGATTACCCCTTCCTCATATGTCCTGGTCATTTTTCTCTTTTAGCCAGATTACTTCCCCATTTATTTCATTTGGCAGGTGGGGAGGGGTCTCTGCTTCAGTAGTGCAAAGAGCCACCTGGACAGTGAGTATTGATTTGGGAGTCAGGAGCCTGGTCTTGACCTCTGAGTCATTTTTGAAGGCAATTCACTTCTTGAGCAGCACCCCCAACTAGATTATGGTGCCTTGTCCTTTTCTCTGGCTGGCTGTGTGTGAAGGGAGGCGGGGCTCCCAACAGACTG
>NW_011894055.1:3494-4840 GCF_000151845.1 Pteropus vampyrus | reverse complement strand
TCACCGGTGTGGAGCACACACTGGGACAGCTCTCACGGCCGTCCGCTCAGACCCTCAGGAGGTCCGATTTTCCCCTTGGGCACACGCCGTTATCTCAGGCCCAGAAAATCCCGCCAGGATGTCCATTTCTTGGAATAAAAGCCAAAGCCATCTCCATGGCCAGAAGTCCAGCAGTTTGAGGGCTGCTCCCTGAGGCCAGCGGGGCAGGTCTGTCTGGGGGCCACGTCATTCCTTAGGAGGTGCCAAGCACAGACGACCAGAAGACCGTCTCTGGGAGCCCCAAAGCCAGTACTGCCTCTCTCAGCTTGTCCGTGGCCAGCCTCAGGCTGTGGGGGCTGGAGTGGGGCTGGGGAAACTGCAGGCACAGCCCAGAGAGAAGCGACTCTGGAACGAGATGGCCTCCTGACCCTGTCCTAAGGTCTTGCTGGTGGCTGGGGGTAGAGGTGGGGGTACGAAGGCGGGGCCAGGGCTCTAGGAGGCTGGGGTTGCTGGACTACGGATGTCAACCGTCCCTTTAAGCCCAGTAAGCTCCTATCCTAAAGCAGGGTCTCTGGGGGCCACAGGACCTGTGATCCTGCTATACGTCTGGCACATAGGAGGTGCTATGTAAGATCTGAATAAAAAAGGAGGCTCAGAGAGGGACAGGGACCTCTCACAGCCACATAGCTAAAGGACGAAAGGAAACTTCTTGCACATCCAGACACTCGCCCCAGCCTTGAGATTAGGAAATGCTAATACCTAACCTAATTCTGGCTGCAGTTGAGGCAGCCCCTTCTCATCCTTCTCTGGAGGGGAAGGTCCACTCTCGCCTCACCTGCTGCCACCTGCAGGCCACTGTGGTTACTGCAGTGCTTCCCACCATAGCTCTCAAACTGTGTGCCACTGCCAGCAAGTCCTGGACTTCTCTGGGCCTCAGTTTTCCTTTGAGAAAACTGGATGTGCTAGGTTGTGCCTGGTGGGGTGAAGATAATGGAGATTTGAGTCAGGGGCTATGGAGGCCACAGCTGTTCTCCCACCAGCTGTGGCACCAAAGTGAGACTGGTCAGGAGGGGCGTGAACTGTGGTCCTTTCATAATCTCCATCATCTCTACTAAGTGACCCCAAATAGCAGAGTGTTAGCCTGTGGACACTGCTTCAGGACCGGCCCTGCTCACCTGGGCAGATGTCATTCAGAGCACACCCAGAATGAAATGCTGCAGCTATGGCTGGAATTCTGCTCAGAGAAGAACCTGCTGCCCCCTTGGGCTGGGGGGATGCCGGGGGGTGGGGGCGGGGTGGAGTTAGGCTGGGGAAATGGAACTTCCTGTTGGGTGTTGAGTTTCAGGCAGACCAACCTAACTGAATAA
>NW_011894055.1:888-1278 GCF_000151845.1 Pteropus vampyrus | reverse complement strand
TTTTCCACCTAAGCTTTTCTAGAATTAAAGAATTCAGACACGAGAATCCACGCGGCCTGACCCCTTGGGCAAGGCTTGCCGTCCCATTTGCAGACTGAAGCGGCGCAGAGTGGGCCGAGCTGAGGCTGGTGAGCCTTTGCTAGCTCCTCCGCTGGGCCGTCAGGCAGCCACTGCTCTCCACCTCTCACATCCCACCCACCAGGACCAGGGCACGTGTCTAAGAGCCACAGATGTGCGATGCCAGCATCTCGTCAGCGTTCCCCTCGGCCCCCAGCAGGGCCGGCCTTTGAAGGACGTTGGCGGAATGCTATGGAAGGGATGTGACTTCTTGAGGAAATATTGAGGTCCCAACGACGGAATCGCTGGGAGGGGTAAGGGGTACTGTTCGCT
>NW_011894055.1:0-838 GCF_000151845.1 Pteropus vampyrus | reverse complement strand
TTTTCCACCTAAGCTTTTCTAGAATTAAAGAATTCAGACACGAGAATCCACGCGGCCTGACCCCTTGGGCAAGGCTTGCCGTCCCATTTGCAGACCGAAGCGGCACAGAGTGGGCCGAGCTGAGGCTGGTGAGCCTTTGCCAGCTCCTCCGCTCTGCCGTCAGGCAGCCACTGCTCTCCACCTCTCACATCCCACCCACCAGGACCAGGGCACGTGTCTAAGAGCCACAGATGTGCGATGCCAGCATCTCATCAGCGTTCCCCTCGGCCCCCAGCAGGGCCGGCCTTTGAAGGATGTTGGCGGAATGCTATGGAAGGGATGTGACTTCTTGAGGAAATATTGAGGTCCCAACGACGGAATCGCTGGGAGGGGTAAGGGGTACTGTTCGCTATCACAGGATCACGGGGCTTTACCTGTATGAGAGCATGTGTTTGAAAATGTTGGACTGAAGCTTCGTTTTCTGAAATCAGCTTTAAAAACTAGTTTTTGCTCACGACGGCTTGTGGAGCACAGACTGGTTAAAGACGGGGAGTTGTGTGTCGGAGGTCGGGAGATGTGGCGGGGCCTCCCCACGAGGCTGGGGGTCTGCACGGCTTGGCCGGGCCTAGGTGAGACGAGGATGCTGACATCTGACTGCGAGACCCTTCACCTCAGTGCTTTCTGCCAGGACCTATCTGGTCCCTGTGCTCTCTCCAAAAATGGCAATTCTGAGACCAGCCTAGGGAAAAGGGGGAATCCCTGGTTCCCCACCAAGAGAACAGCAGGTGAATGCCTTGGGCTGGTAAAGTGCATGGAGGACTCGTCTGCAGGTGCTTTCCCTGGTTTTAGGGACCTACCT
>NW_011894054.1:7192-7586 GCF_000151845.1 Pteropus vampyrus | reverse complement strand
GGGGGGACAAAGGCTCCTGAGAGGTGCCTGGCAGGGGAGCCCCAGCCCCTGGTGTCAGTCGTGGGGGAGGCCCGTGGGGATGGACAAGGGTCTACTGACTTAATTTGGTCCTTCCCACCAGCAGCCCTGAGTGAGAAACCCTAAGCTGCTGGAGCTGGCTGGCCCGAGGCTGCCCTGAGAGCTGGGCGGGCAAGGGGTTTGTACCTACGGGCTCCCACGTGCCCACCCCGGGCGCCCTGGGCTCTGTGCATCATGCACACATACAGCAGATGATCAGTAACCACGTGCTGAGTGAAGATGTGAATGAAGAAACAGAGGAATGATAAGCCTAGGCCACCAAGGAGGCTGTCAGAGTGGTCCCCGGGGACAAAGGACGCGTGTCCCCTTCCGAGCA
>NW_011894054.1:4264-5605 GCF_000151845.1 Pteropus vampyrus | reverse complement strand
AAGCTGGCAGACATGCTGGACCAGTCCTGTCCCCGGCACAGGCACTGGGGCCTCCGGGCCCACGTGCTAAAGGGCTTAGCTGTCTGAGGAGGGCCCCGGCCTCTGCTGTCCCGCGTTCTCGCCAGAGCCAGGTGTGATGGGCCCAGGGCCCCAGCACCTGCGGACAGATCTCCAGCCTCTGGAGGGACAGCTGCCACCACACAGAGTCCAGGCGTCAGAAGGAAATTAAAACAAATGACCCCGCCACGTTTTTTATCATCCATTCATAAAAAATACAAGAGCGAGATGAAAGGAAAATAGGTCAGTTCAGTGAGATTTACAGTGACTTAGAAATCTAAACATCACCGAAGGTCTTCGGACTCCACCTGGCTTCTGAAGGCCAGGTCCGCCTGACCCAGGAAGGGGACAGGGCGTCCAGAAACGCGGAGCAAAGTGGGGTTAAGGGCCGAGGTGCCCACAATGCCATGGCGCCTTCAGCCTCACAGCACGGGTGACCCCAGGCCACATGACTGCTGGCCCCAAAAGAAAAACCCATCGACAAACCCCCAGAATGGCCCACAGACGACTCCGCTCTGCACACGGCAGGCTTTTAAAAACACAGTGGTCTTTTAAAAACACGCGTCCTATCAGGTCACTCCTCGACGGCCGTCCCAGTGGCTTCCCACTGGTCCTAGGATAAAACCCCCACTCCTTCGCACGGCACCCGAGGCCCGACAGCGGCACTCTCCACCCTCAGGGCCGTGGACCAGGAGGTGAGCGCGGGCCAGCGAGTGAAGTACCTGCACCCGCCCCCCAGCGCCAGCATCACCGCCTCAGCTCCGCCTCGGCTCAGCAGGCGTTAGATTCTCATGGGAGCGCCAGTCCCTGGTGCCACAAAGATTGGGGACCACCATGCTACAGGATATGACCCAAAAGACCTCTCAGCTGATCCCACACCCTCCGCCCCCTGCTTGCTCAGCACCCACCACCCTGGCCTCCTGGTGGGCCTCCCAGCACGCCGGACCACCTGCGCGCTGCCGGGGCCTTTGCACACACCGTTCCCGCTGCCCGCAGCTCTCCTCTCTACAGCCTTCGCCCGCGTCCCTCTCGTTCATCCCAGACCCAGGGCCGAGACTTTTCGAGGCCCTCCCTACAGAAGAGAGCACGCGCCACACTCGTGTAATTCAAAACAGGAAGAATACTAAACTCTCAAAAACGTGTCAAGATGTCTTGACATTTTTCACTGATATATTTAGCTGTGCATCCTCTAACGCTTAAAAAGAATACCTTAAATTCTTGCAAAAGAACTTCTTTCTCACATGGGCGCGACCCTGCCTTACTGGTACCCCAAGCACTTGCTTG
>NW_011894054.1:0-581 GCF_000151845.1 Pteropus vampyrus | reverse complement strand
TGGATGGATAGATGGGTGGATGGATGGGATGAGATGATGGATGGATGGACGGATGGATGGATGGATGGGATCAGGTGGGATGGATGGGATGGAATGGGATGATGGATGGGTGGATGGATGGGATGAGATGATGGATGGGATCGGGGGGGTGGATGGGATGGGATGGGATGACGGATGGATGGATGGATAGGTGGATGGATGGGACGGGATGATGGATGGATGGATGGATGGGATCAGGTGGGGTGGATGGGATGGGATGGGATGGGATGGGATGATGGATGGATGAATGGGGGGATGGGATGGGATGACGGATGGATGGATGGATGGATGGACGGACGGATGGATGGACGGACGGACGGACGGATGGATGGATGGATGGATGGGATGGGGTGGGGTGGATGGGATGGATGAGATGGAATAGGCCAGGACAGAATCGAAGGGAAGGAAGGCTGGGCCCAGCAACGCCCACTTCATTTATCGACCGCGTAAAAAGTGCTCCTATAGGGAGACATGTACAAGAATGTTTACTACAGCAAACGATTGGAAACAACTTAAATGCCCCTCACCAGGGGACCGGCTGC
>NW_011894053.1:11081-13666 GCF_000151845.1 Pteropus vampyrus | reverse complement strand
CTCCCACTGGGAAAAATTTATTTCAAAAATGTCCTTTCCCAAAAATGTATTTTTGGTTTCATATGTTGACTCCAGATCTGAAGGAAAATAAGAAAACCACACATTTTATTTCCTCTACCAGAAAAATTCCCTCTGTAGTAAAAATAAAAGACAAATTGAAAATAATACCCATACGTGAACTGGATTAGTAGACTTACTGAACTCCTAAGCATCGAGTCTCTCCTCAACTTTGATTTTTCAGCTCTCATGATCTTAGTTCTGATTTGACAGTTTTCTGAAGGATCTGACACAGATTACAAGTCCCTCATCTTCCTGTGTTGATGGTCCCTTAAACCAAAAATGTGCCCTTCCATCAATCAAGCCCTTCTGTGCCCAGATGTGGTTCCAGCTGAACTTTTAATGACTGTGTAGGCTGGCATGATGAACTGGAATCTAGAAAATCGCCACACTCAAAAAACAAATTCATTAAGCTAGGTAATTCATCCTCAAAGGAATTCTTCTGAGTGATTGGTGTTGGGCTATAAAGCAGACAAAATCCTACAGTTCGAGCAGTTATTAAGTTCTAAGGCTCCGCTGGAGTTCAAACAAGAAATGAAACAAAACTAACTAAAGCTGTAATATAACTTCTACCCAGCTCAAATCCTGATACAAAGAGGTTAGCCCATCAGTGGTCATGTGGAAGTTTAAGGCAAAGAAAGATTTTTAAACCTATCTTGAACCTGGAAACTGAAACTAATGAAAGTTATAACCTAGTTCCAGTTCAGCTCCATGCTTAGAGTGTAGTTTTGTACAACTTAACATCAATAAATAGTTCAATAAATCTGAATTGCCACACAAGGGCTTGCGTTATAATTACCTGGTACTTGAATGTTTGTGAAAGGCTTAACAATGTTAGTAAATAAATATGGGTTTAACTTCATTTTAGATGTTTTAAATAAAACCATTGAAGACCCAAATGAGTTTTATTTATATAGGTTATATCCTTTGATATTTACCATATTAGAAATTAAAACTGAAAAATTTAAAGATTAATGCATTTTAAAATAATAAATCATCAAATGTTAATATTTTATGAAAAATAATTATATTTTGAAAAACAAAAAATATTTTTAATCCTTTGCAAATCTCCTTAATATCTGGTTTAACAGAAGACAACGGGATTCTCATATCTGCTTCTGTATTCAGTCTGTGGCAGTGCTCTTTTGAGTTGAAATAGATGAAGAAAATCCAAGCTCCCAGATATGTAACTGTAAGATGGTAGAATATTTTATGAACCCATTCAAATAATCATGAATGTTATTCTTTGATACTACAGTAAAATTTGTGAAGTGGTAATTTCTTAAAGGTTAGTTGCAATGTGGAATTAAAATCCACTGCACTTTAGATGATCTTTTTCCATGCATAATTTTGGTCATTTGAACAATAATGATTGAGTTATGCAAATTTTGAGATGTTGACATATTTCATTAAGTAATATCAAAACAATCATGTTAATATTCTCCATCTCATCATTTAAAAAAAACCTATGTATTGAGAAGCTGTAGAGCTCAAAATGGTAGATTTGAGTTTCATACAATTCTAACTTTTACTTGAAAGTATGAAGTCTATCATTGGCAAAAATACTGTTAGTTGCTCTTGAAATGACAGGCTCACTTGCAAGAAAATGTTTTCCAACTATCGGTCATTCTTTCAATAAAAATAAAATGGTGTTAGATTAAAAAAGGAGCTAGTTTAACTGGTAATTAAACTTCACAAGTGGTTTTCCTCAAGGCAACCATCACACTTCGGTATAGGAGAAGAGCTTAATGAATACTTCCCATATTGTCACATAGACTATTTACTAAATGCACACTTAAGAGTCGAGATTTAATCAAATAATGTCCAGAGGAGGAGGGTTTCAGGACTGTCTCATGTGGGGAGTCAGAATGCAAGCAGGGTAAGGACAAGTACCTGTGTGTAAGTGACTTGCTATGGGTTGCCATAGCCCGAGAGGGATGAGAAGGGCAATTGCATGATCAAGGTAGTAGTGGTGATGGTAATAAAAGGTTGGTTACATGTAGATAGTTAAATCAAGTAAACATATTAAGGACAACGGAAGCCAGGTTTTTCACTGCCAGAGAAGGGATTTAGAAATATGAAGAGTGAATAAGCTGAAATGAAATCTGTAGTGGTAAACTGCAATTGGAGATATCTCTGTGGACTCAAGGTTATCAATATATAAATGTAAATATGCGTGCATGTATATGTATGTGTATACGGAAGTATACCCTAGTTCTGTCCACTCCCGGGAGCGGCCATCCCACAGTAGCAATGAGCACACTTAGTACCTAGATTTTGGCTTCTAAATACTGTTCTTGACTAAAAAGAACAAGGGCACCTTGAAGAAATGGCTGACTTCAGGGGTGGAACAGGGAAAGTACAAGATGAGCCTGAAATATGTTATCAGAAAATAAGGAGGTGCTTAAAGAGTGATGGAGACGTGCCAAAGGATACAGATGCCATCACGACAAGATTCCCAATGGTCAAATCTGGGGCAAGTTCAAATATTTTTGAACTTCAAAATAAATAACAAGAACACATTACAA
>NW_011894053.1:5463-6816 GCF_000151845.1 Pteropus vampyrus | reverse complement strand
CCTTCACTGCTCTCTCACTGCTCGTGATAGAAGACTGAGTACGCAGGACATGTTGAATAATATGTTCAGTGACTATGACAACACTGATTGGAAAACGAACATAGCGAGGTTGCTGGGCTATTTGGTACTATCCTTCACGGGAATAGGGGAAACTGAGAAGCAAGTCAGGGGTGGGGTTCTGTTACATAGAAAGCCTTAAGATAATCAAGGAAAATATTCACCAGACCTAAAAATCAGTATTTCAAAGACAGAGAAACACCAACTTACATCAGTCATGGTTCTAGAACTGCAAGAACTAATTAATGCTCCATGGGCTTCTTCTAGTGGAGAAGCGCAGAGTCCAGGAAAGCCAGAGCTGGGGAAGGAAAAAGAGGCTTTAGGCCAGGTGTGCTTCGGTGACATCTTCCTGACTTGAGCTAATCTAAGCTTTTATCTCCTCCATTCCTGCTTCTACTCCACACTCCATATGCCATTTGTGGACTCTAAATTCTCACCCCAAAATCCCACAGGTACCTTGGCAGGTTTTGGGCAGTGCCCAATTCTGGGGATGCTGACATGGACCTGACTCCTCAGTCCTGCCCAGATCAGATCTTCCTTCCTCCATTCCTACCTGTCAGGACTGAGAGTGGGCCACATAGTCTGAGCTAGAACATTCTTCATGGGCTCAGGACTGGAGAAAGTTGGTCAAGGCATGGGAGGAAACAGGATATACAAAGAATTGCTCAGGCAATTGCCTGTGCCCCAAAATCTGACTTCTTAATGCATCTAGGACATCCACACAATGGAACACTGTGATGCTATGCTGGGTTGGGGGAAATAATCAAGATAAGTTGTCAACAGAAAAAATAGGTTACAGAATGTATAGCATGATTTTATTTATAAATTATATACATATATAATATAGAAAGACTAACAATCAGACAGCAATAAAGGAAAAAAATGTTTGGGAAGTTTTACAGCTATATAACTTTGTAACAATGGCCATGCAGTATACTATATAACTTCTACTTTTGTCCTACCTAGAAAAGATGGCTGACATTTCCCCAACGTGTCATGAATATATTGATGAGGTTTTGATTCTGCTTCTTTTTAGGTCTTCTAACAGATGGGTTTATTTTGTATCTAAACCTGTCTTTTCAGAATGACACCTTCCAGATAATTGCTGAATCACCTGATCCTAGTAGTCTCACTTCGTAACTAACATTAGTAGGATAAAAGCTATAACGTATACAAATTTTATTTGCCTCCTCAAAGTTGTTCATGACCCAATAATATCACCTACAATTAACTTCCCATGAGTTCCTAAGGTAGGTCATCTGAACTGTCTATTGGCCTTTGTTGCTGGCTGTCCTA
>NW_011894053.1:0-610 GCF_000151845.1 Pteropus vampyrus | reverse complement strand
CCCCCGCCCTCCCTGCCAGTTCCAGCCCCGCTCCGGTAAAGTCGGCTGGGCCCTCCCACCCTCAACCGGCGCTGATTTCTTCCCGGGACGCGACCAACTCGCGGCGCAGAGTCCAAGAACCTTGTGCACACCGGGAAGGGACCCAGAGACCAAGGCTGGTTTGGGCCCAAAGGTTTATGGTAAAGGAGAGCCAGAAAATCCTGGGAGCCGGCGGTTCCCAGGGCTCCCCACAGGCAAAGTAGCCCAGCCCAGAAGAGACCTGTTCTCGGAGGCTTCTGGGAAATGTAGTCCAGAGCGGAAGAATCCCCGGAAACCCAGGCCTTCAGAATGATCCCAGCATGCAACTCGGGCACTCCTGTCAAAGGCACTTTTCCGAATCGCTCCTGGAGCTCTGGTCTTTGCTAGAGAGAGTAGCTCCCGGCTCGGCTGAGCCTAGCTGCTCACGTGCCTTTGGTGTGGCGGAGGACGAATTAAGAGGTTCTCAGCGAAGGCTAAGGAACGCATTCTGGAGTATAGAGCGGGCAAAGATGGGAATGGGGAATGACCAGGGACTTACCCCTCAGTAAGCGGCAAGGGGGGCAGGAAATCTCAGGTAAAGCACGTGGGAATG
>NW_011894052.1:4445-4773 GCF_000151845.1 Pteropus vampyrus | reverse complement strand
CTCTTCAGTGACGTTTGTTTTTCATTCATTTGGGCTAGGGTTAGCTTGTGGGCTTACCAAAACTGTGATGGAGACAAGGGCACAGTACAGGAAAGGGGCGCAGACAGAAGTGGTAAATAAAATAATGGGCGGGCCTCGCACAGACTAAAATAAGTGTCGGAGTCTGACTTAAAGCCTGCCACCAGATGCGGCTGTATAATCGAAGTTCATCAACTCACCTGCCACTATCAAGCCTGCCACCAGATGCAGCTTAATTGTCACTTGCCACTTACTGATAGGGTTTTGATAGGAGTCTGCAAGCAATTGATTATGTATTATGGTCTCTGTG
>NW_011894052.1:1338-3611 GCF_000151845.1 Pteropus vampyrus | reverse complement strand
TAAAGCCTATAGCTTACACTAGGGGCTAGTCTTGGTTTTGCGTGGTTCTATGGGTTTTGACCAATGCAGATGTCAGGTATCCAGCACCATAGTATCATACGGAAGAGTTTCACTGCCCTCAACATCCCCCATGCTCCATCTGTTCAGTCCTACCCCCCCCCCCAAACCCTGGCAACCAATGATCTTTCATCGCTGTAGTTTTGCCTTCTCCAGAATGTCATATAGCTGGAAGCATACAGTATGGAGGTTTGGGTGCCACTAAATACCTTATACACGGTGGCACCTGGAGACGTCAGACACTCGTTTGTTTTAGCACCGATCAAAGAGACTGTGACCTTAAGGGCAGTATTTCTTTTTCTTTTTTCTTTTTTTTTTTTTTTATTTACTTTGGGATCTCCCACAATACTAAGTACATAGTAGGTACTAGGAATTCAATAAAATAATAGTAGTGGCAATAACAATAAACTATTCGTTATTGTTATATACTTAAAAGTATATTACGAACAATGAAGAATGGAATTTTTAAAAAAAAAATAGTTTCTAAAATTAGGGATCTTACAGTCTGGGCAGGCCGCCAGTTCTTTTTGGCTGATTTTTATGAGTCCTATTAAAACAATAATTCTTTTCAACTCCAAAATTCTAAGCAAACTCCTAATAACCACCATAGCCCACAACTATAATTTGAGATGAATCGTGTGACCAGTTTTGAATTTCAGCTCTGACCAAACACTTTCATTTCAAAACCCAAGTTAATTCTTTTTATCCCCCCACCCCCACCCCCTGACTACAAAAGTGCAGAAGAATGGATGGGAGAGAACAAGATGATTCACTGTTTACTTAGAAGTAGCCTCTGCATGATGAGGAACAAGTTAAGGAGACGGAGGGTTACTTCACAGATCAGAATATTAACCAAGGAGTATTTAGAGTAAACCTCTAGACCTGAGTAACGAGGGCGGAAGAATAAACGGATGTGCCAAGGAAACGAACTATCATAATAAAATCATATTCTTAGACAAATAAGGGAACAGTGGTAAAGGCATACACTGAGCAAAGTCAACGAGAGTCGCCCTTAGAAAATCAAGAGTTCTGAAGGGTTCTGGCACCTTCTTGGCCGCACTGCACTGTCTGAGACACAGACGCTGCTCTCTGAATATTTTTTCAGAATTAGACTGGTAATGTTTAAAAGAAATAAAATGAAAAAGGCTCGCCATCGTCATGACGCTTTGGGCTTTGCCTACATCCTTTTATTTGATGTTCAAAATGAGAGCACAGGTTTTGGCATCAGACAGAGCCTCACATATTTTAAAAACTGAAGTATAATTTAGATAATGTGCAGTACATAAATCTTACATGTATAGTTGGATGGGAGAGGGAGGTAGAGAGAGAGAGAGAGAGAGAGAGAGAGTGTTAGACCCTAGGATGAACCAAACTGATGCCCGCCTTTGGTGTCTGTGTCTTCCTGTAAACCACTCCCAGTGAGTGCAGACAGAATCTGTGATTTTCAACAAACCAATAGAACATGGCCAAGGTGATAAGATGTCACTCCCATGACTATGTTATGTTTTTTAAAGACCCCACCTTACCAAATCGGAAGGAGAGACTCTCATTGCTGGTCTGACGAATCGAGTGGCCACCTTGGAGAAGCCCATGTGGCAAGGAACCGTGAGCAGCCTCTAGGACCTGGGGGCAATCTCCAGCCAACAGCCATCGAAAACCTGGGGCTATCAGTTATATAGCCATGAAGAAGTCATTCTGCCAACAACCTGAATGAGCCTGGCTGCTGGTTCTTCCCCCATCAAACTTCCAGATAAGAACACAGCCTGGCCCACATCTTGACTGCAACTCAGAGACAAGGACCTAGCTAAGCTGTGCCCAGACTCTTGATCCATGGAAACTGAGAGAAAATACATATGTGTTGTCTTAACTCACTAAGTTTGTGGTAATTTGTTTTTGCATCACAGAGAACTAATACAATATTAATGTAACCACCAGGCTGATGAAAATATAGACCATTCTAGCACCTCGGAAGATGTCCTCATGTGCCCTACTGGTTAGTAATGCCTACCACCCCAAGGGGAAATATTATTCTAACCACTATCGCCAGAAATTAGTTCCGTTTGTTTTTGAATCATGCAGGATGGATTCTTTTGTGCCTAAAAAAGTATGACTTCTTTTACGTAATGTCATGGCTGTGAGGTTCATCCATGTCCTGTGTGATGGTAGCTCATTCTTCTCCGCTGTTTGAATGTACCACGTCCTACTCCAATACGATG
>NW_011894052.1:0-558 GCF_000151845.1 Pteropus vampyrus | reverse complement strand
CATCGAAAACCTGGGGCTATCAGTTATATAGCCATGAAGAAGTCATTCTGCCAACAACCTGAATGAGCCTGGCTGCTGGTTCTTCCCCCATCAAGCTTCCAGATAAGAACACAGGCTGGCCCACATCTTGACTGCAACTCAGAGACAAGGACCTAGCTAAGCTGTGCCCAGACGCTTGATCCATGGAAACTGAGAGAAAATACGTATGTGATGTCTTAACTCACTAAGTTTGTGGTAATTTGTTTTTGCATCACAGAGAACTAATACAATATTAATGTAACCACCAGGCTGATGAAAATATAGAACCTTCTAGCACCTCGGAAGATGTCCTCATGTGCCCTACTGGTTAGTAATGCCTACCACCCCAAGGGGAAAGATTATTCTAACCACTATCGCCAGAAATTAGTTCCATTTGTTTTTGAATCATGCAGTACGGATTCTTTTGTGCCTGACTTCTTTTACTTAATGTCATGGCTGTGAGGTTCATCCATGTCCTGTGTGATGGTAGCTCATTCTTCTCCGCTGTTTGAATGTACCACGTCCTACTCCAATACGATG
>NW_011894051.1:7225-10762 GCF_000151845.1 Pteropus vampyrus | reverse complement strand
TTTCTGGGGCATGCGGTAACTCTCTGTTGGACACTTTGGGGGACCTGCACGCTTCCATTTCTCCCGGCACGAGGGTGCCGAATCCTGCACATCCTCGCCAGCTCCCGTTTCGGTCCGTCTTTCTGAGTATGGCCGTTCTGGTGGGCGTGAAGTGGTGTCTCACTGTGGTGTGTGTTTCTTCAGTGACCGAGGATGTCGCGCATCCTTTCATGTGCTTACTGGCTGCTCGTGTGTCTTCTTTGGAGAAATGTCTCTTTGGATACTTTCCGCTTTTGAAAATTTCCGTTCTTCTTACTGAGTTGTAAGAGTTCTTTATATATTCTCGATACGAGCCTCGATATGTAACTCGCAAATGTATTCTCCCATTCTGTGAGCTGTCTCTTCACTTTCTTGATGGAATCTTTTAAAGTACAAAAATTTTAGTTTTTGTTAAGGCCAATTTATTGTTTTCCCGCCTTCCTCTGCATCCAGGCCAGAGTTCTGGCATCTTCCTCCCCTCGCACCTCTAAGGGGAGCCACATCGCATCGCTTCCTCCCAGAGAGCTGTGACCCCGCACGGGCCACACTGCCTCGCAGTCACGCCACCCTCCCCCACCCCGCTGGGGGTGCTGCGGGGGAGACGGAGCGCTCCTGGCTTTCTGCGTGCAGAGCTTCACCCAGCGGCGGCACAAGCCAGGCTGAACTCGGCCGCCGAACGGAATGGAAGGCTAGGAGTTTGGAATCTTGAGCTGGACGCCGTGTCTGCTGGCTGGACTCAGTCACTGAGGGCTCTTTCGGTGGTGGCCCTGGGACTGTCGTTTTCCTCTGATGAGAGCTGAGTGACTGGCTCTCTGGTGGCTGTGAAGAGGTGAACTGTGTCAGGGATGGAATTCTGATGTCCGGGGAGACCCCTAAGCAGCTGAGAGAACTGAGCATCTCTGTAAAGGAGATTTCGTACGCCCAGAATGTGTGGCGAAGCCTCTTTGAAGCGATGCTGAGATGCAAGAACCAGCAGGTGAACGCAGTGTCCCGATGACGAATGACATCGGCCCCACCGGAAGGCCCTGCCTGCCAGGAGGGAGCGCAGTGTGGACGAGGAAGCTGGAAAGGCCCGCAGTGAGGAAAAGCCATTTGCCTTGAACCTACAGGGTTTTAACACGTCAGTCCTAAGTGGACCCCAGCAGATGAGAGCAACTGTCTCAGAATCGAAGGGCCACTTCTCCCGTTTTAAGGTGTCTCCTCGAGGGGCATCAGCCCAGCCTGAACCTCTTTGGGGCCTGGGGAGGCAGCAGGCGGCAAGCTCACTGAGTCAGGCTTTTCTCTAGCGGTTTTTTAAATACAGCGGAGGCGGAGTTGGCTTCAGTTTGATCAGAATAAAGACAACGATTGTGCCAGGCAGACAAACTGTTCTGCATATGTTTAGTTTCCACGACGTGGTATTCAGTTGTCCCGTTTGTCACAGCGACCTCCCTGATGGTAGCTGTCGCTGTCCTGTTAAGCTGAGGTGGGGGCACGGGATGGAGCGGCCGCTGCCAGTGCCCTCCAGGTCTAGGGAGTGTGTGTTTCATGGCCGAGCCTGTGTTGTGCTCCTGTGGCCGCTGTCTCCAGGAGGGGTGGGTTTTTCTTGTTGGGAAACAGATAATGAGAGAGAAAAAGCTTCTTAATTGCGCTCGTTTCCCGGGGACCGTGGGGTCTCGGACTTGGTCGCATGCCCCCGCTGAGAGAACGGCCTGCCTCTCCCTGCGCCGTCAGAAGGAGGACGTAGTGGAAGGGGCCCTCAGGGCTCAGTGCTCTCAAGGCTTCCGATTTTTAAAGAGGAGCTGGAGGTTTAGGTCTTCATGTGAAATCTCTTCATTCTTAAACGGCGGCTTCTTTCCCCTCCCTCCCTCCCTCCCTCCATTTCTCCCTTCCCTCCTTCCGAAAATGGGTAGGCTGAGACAGAATGAAAACAGAACTGATTCAACGCTTGCGTGGCCAGTTCGTGAGGCCTGACCTATACGGAGATGCGGGAGCCTCCCAGAGCAGTGTCAGCGGAGCGTGGGAAACTGGCTTCTGCACAGTGGAGGGATGAACCCTGTTCCTTCACAGATGTCTGCCGAGCGCCCCATGCCCATCACTGTGTCAGGCCCTGGGGTCCAGGAGTGAGGAAGAGACCTGAGTGTGGCTTAGCCTAGGTGCCTGTGGTTAAGGTGACAGCGCTCATTTTAATGTGGCTTAAGCGAAAAAGGGAGTTTATCAGAGGGAACCTGTGAGCCTGTGGCTCTTGTGGGACCCGCAGGCAGCCAGGTCTCCCGAGAACCTGGGGTCAGGGTCTGGCAGGAGGGCGCTCCCTCCTGAACCCCCATGGTTTCCTAGTTTCTCTTTGCCCCCGCTGGCAAGTGCGGTCGCTCCATAACCCCCGACTCACCTCTTTTCTGTTCAAGCCGCAGACCAAGGCCTCAGCCTCCCGGTCCAGCCACATTCAAACATGGCTTCTAGGGACCCCTCCCTGGGGGTGCATGGGGGTGCGGCCTGAAAGGGGCTCCGGCAGGGCAGATCCTGTTGGTTCACCAGGGCCATCCGAGTGCCCACGAGGCCCCCTGCGTTACTCTGGCCGCTGCCGGGGAGAGTGGTCAGCGACACAGACACGCTGTCCACTGCCCTCGGGGAGCTCATGTCCTCTTGAGAGTAGAGAGACAAAAAAAGGAGCAATAAGGCAAAGTCGCAGCGGTGGTGAGGGTCAGGAGGACGGAGGGCAGCCGAGGTGCAGGCGGCCGAGGGCCGGCCGGGGGGTGGGGCTCTCCGGGGGGCTGGCATTTTCTCTGCACCGGGACAGGTGAGGGGGGCCGAAGAGCACCGTCAGATTCACGTTTTCGACAGATGACTCTGGCAGGACGGGAAGAAAGATCTTTCCTTCCACGGTCTCAGGAAACAAAGCTCACTGAACCAGCTCGCCGAGGGGAAGGGCTTCTCACGGGGTCCCAGACCAAGGTGACCTTGTCATCTTCAGCCAGCTCCCACATATCTGCATCGCCTGCAGTGACTGTCCAGCCTCCAAGCGCTGCCTGGTGGGGGGCGGGGCGGGAACCCGGTCGTCTCCGCTGGCTCCACACGTAGGGGGTGGGACAGAAAGAGCCTGTGTCACTTACCCCGCCTGGTAGGTGCGGAGGGAGCTGAGACCTCCCCAGCAGCCCGCTCTGCCAGGCGCACCGTGTCACCACCCTGCCAGGTGCACCGTGTCACACTGCTAAGCAGGAAAGTGCCACATCAGTCCAGAATCACCCCCCCCGCCCCGTGACTGTCCAGCACGGTTAGTAAGAACGTGAGTTTGGCTCCTTTTCTATCTCAGAGTTTAGTTCTGGGATCCCCCAAACCCTAACGTTCTTTCCCCCAAAACCCACATTTGTTCAAATCTTAACAAAGATATATTTTAAAAAGATGGTAGTGGATCTGGTAGCTCATTCCGTGGCTGCCACGTGTCACGTGCCCGCACCCTCACAGCGCCCCCGCTCATGCAGTTTGCGTGTCGAGTCTCCATGAAAACGCTTTTCCTAACCAGGGCTATGCCGCAGAGTTACC
>NW_011894051.1:2821-4655 GCF_000151845.1 Pteropus vampyrus | reverse complement strand
GATTTCCTGCCAAGTAGCAAGCCCTGTCTTGTTCGGGGTTCCCCAGGGACTGTCTCCGTGGCAGGCTGGTTGCGCTTTCAGGTTTGATGGGCGAAGGGGGGCAGGAGGCAGTGACGTGGCACTGTCCGGGGACCGCAGAGCCACCTAGGGGTGACGTGCTGCTGCTGTGCCTCCCTGTGCCACACAGACCTCAGCACCTTCAGACACAGCTTCTAAGACGTGGCTAGGAGTTCGCGCTGTGTCTGCTGTGCAGTCACGCGCCACCATTTAGAGGCCACCGTTGGGAGGACATGGCTTCCCTTCCTGGTGCCTCGCCCTGGTGCGTGACCGTGCCTCCTGTTCTCGTCCATGAGAGTGACCCATGTCACCTCCGTGAACGCCAAGGTTATGACAAGAGAGGCGTGACACGCTGACATTAGAAGACGGTTTCGTCCCGTCTTAGCCCTTGTGGCTGTCGTGACTTTGGGCTTTAAGTCTGTGCACAGCACATGCCAGCTGTCCTGCTCCGGCCAGGGATCCAGCTGCCTGAGGCTCGCTTCCCAGAGACTCTGAGCCCGTTCGAGTTAAAGGCTGGGCGCTGTGAACTGGACATTGTGATTGTGGGTTTTGTCGTCTTCCTTCAAACATGCTCGCCGCAGTCCTAGCAGTTTACTTCCTGTCCTGTGTCACTTGAGGGTTTCCTTGAGCCATGTGGGGCGCAGGAGGCTCCGTTAGGGTGGGCGCAGAATAGCCTTCCTCTGGGCTAGCTTGTCTGTACTACAGAGCAAGCCCCTTCTGGGCTCCTAGCTGAAGGTCCTGGATGGCCACCAAGGGTCTCCGCTTCTCCTGGTGGGGCCAGAATGTCCCCGAGCCCAGGGCGAGCTCCCTCGACACTCCGTGCCTCGCCTCGTGAAAATACAATATGAAGTCGCTCACATAAGACAAAGCAAAGAAGAAAGAAAGTGACGTTGATGTGTGTGCAAATGCGTGGGAAAATCCTGGCCTGAACACTCACCAAACTGATACTACTATAGTCCCGCGTCCCTTAGCAGTGGGGACATGTTCTGAGAAATGCGTCACTAGACGTTTTCACTGCTGTGCGAACATCGCAGAGACAGTTACGCGCACCCAGTGGAATTACGTCCTGCGCACCTAGGCTCTGTGGGACACGTTGCCTGGTGCTCCGGGGCCACGAGCCCGGATGGCACGTTACTGCGCTGAATGCCGTAGGCAGCATTAACACCATGGGAAGGGCTTGTGCATCTAAACGTAGAACAGGTACAGAAAAATATGGCATGAAGATAAAAACGCTCACCTGTACGGGACGCTTACTGTGCATGGAGCCTGCAGGACTGCAGGCCGCCCCGGGGAGGCAGTCGGGGAGTAGGGGGTGGACGTGAGGGCCGGGACACGACTGGACACGACCAGAGACTCTGCCAACACTGTCCCACAAGCCACCCCGCTTCCTTCCGACGGAACAGGGACGTGGGCGGGAGTGACTGACAACATCGGGGAGAAACTGGCTGGGTGACGTGCAGCTCACCACAGTGGTGACCGCCAGGAGCGAGTGACAGGTGGCCCGAGGATCAGTAGGGATGAGGAATCAAGACGGAGGGACGAGGAGCACGGGTTTGTCGTGGCGACG
Organism: Pteropus vampyrus; assembly: GCF_000151845.1. NCBI lineage: Eukaryota > Metazoa > Chordata > Mammalia > Chiroptera > Pteropodidae > Pteropus > Pteropus vampyrus. The sequence continues at coordinate 3,031 of NW_011894051.1, read as the reverse complement.
TGGTGCTGGCTGGGTACGTTGGGGGCAGTGTCAGGCTCAGGAACTGGTGGCCGTCATGAAACGGAGCGGGTGGGTAGAGCCGAGGCCTCAGGGTTTGCCCCGTGTCCGCGGCCCCGCCCGGCCCAGAGGGCCGACGCTGCCGTGGACGGTGGGAGAGAGAGAGAGAACTCGTCTGCGCTGACATCCTCACGACCTGAAGACACTTCCAAG
>NW_011894051.1:0-690 GCF_000151845.1 Pteropus vampyrus | reverse complement strand
CGTTGTGTATGAGAATCAAATTGTTAGAATAAATCTGAGCAGATGGTTTTCCTACATTCTGGCAAGATGTCGAATGCCATTGTGTGCGAAGTACGGGGGCAGTGGGTTTGAAATCTCACCACCCTCACCAAGCCATCTTCCTAAAGGGGGACCTGGGCCATCATTTCAAGTGGCCCTGAAGGGGTTTGGAGCAGAAAGCCTGCAAGGATGGTCTGGGCAAAGCTGCGGAGCCACCACGGGCCGGGAAGCCACCAGCGAACGGGGCAGACTAGTGGTGGGGACTCCGGCTTGGGGTCTCTGTTCGGACCCTCGGCAGCTCTTCGCTGAGCCCCCACCTCAGGAGAGGGGCCTGAAAACCTTGTCCCCACTGCTGCGGCTTCACGGCTCCCCTCCCTCCGTTCCTCCCTGTCCTCTTCCCATCCCCCCGCTCCTTTGCCCGGACAGCCGGCCGCTCGCACCCTCGGTCCTCAGTGCGCTCTCAGCTCAGGCAGCGAGGCCCGCTCTGGTCTTGGACGTTTGTCCTCCCGACGCCCTCATTCCGCGTCCGCGCCCTCCCCCTCTCACACCCGCGCTGTCAGATTGTGTTGGATGCACGTCCGGAGGACGCACGTGGCCTTGGAGAAGAGGTGGCGTTCTTTTGCATGTGTCTTTAACTTACACAGCTGAGCCTGTGCTCAGAGCCTGGCCACT
>NW_011894050.1:10098-10871 GCF_000151845.1 Pteropus vampyrus | reverse complement strand
CCCCGCCCGCGCCCACGCGATGGCCCGGGAGACGGGCGGACCCGCCGGCCCTCGCGGCCTCCGTGTGGGAGCCAGCGCCGAGCTCGGACTCGGCGCCAGGGAAGAACCGATGGAAATCGGTAGTGAACTCGGAGCACGGCTGCCATCCTAACTGCAGAGCTTCTTACATTTCGATGACTGAGCACGTGCTGGGCACCGGGCAGCCTGGCCCTCCCCCGACCCCGCTGCTTCCTTTAGACCTGGAACTGGCCACGCGGGCGCGACCGCCCCCGCTCCACGCGCAGGCAGGTGTGGGAGCACCTCAGACGCCATGAGGACTGTGGGAGCCCGGGCGGTGACGAGGGCTCACGGATGAGAGCTCCGTCGCCTCTCTGAGCTGTCGGGGGTCGGGGGCAGGTCGGCCACCAGGGCACAGGAGGAGCAGGCCTGACCTCTGGGAGGGCGTTCCCATGACAGGAAGGTTTCCAGACCAAGCCAGACCAGTCCGTGCCAATAGGGGGCACGCGAATGGCCGGCTGGTGCCAGGTTCTTACAGACAGGTTCTTAGGCCGGAACTTAGGGATGTTGAGGCCACACCCGGAATCGGTGACCAGGCCCCAGCGCGGGAGGAAGCGACTCATTCCGGGTGACGGCCGGCAGGGCAGGAAACCAGCTTCCAGAGCCTCAAACCCACGACCACCCAGGCCACACCGAAGCACCCAGGAGGGCGTCACGGTCTCGGAGCTGATCCTGTTTTGCTGGCTAAGGACAGTTTGGTTTTACTTATGATAATG
>NW_011894050.1:4290-8053 GCF_000151845.1 Pteropus vampyrus | reverse complement strand
CTATTATTAAATGTGCAGGACCTTGTCCCCTGTGGCTGCAAAGGATCTCAGCTGGGACTTTTCAGTGGAAGGAGCTCAAGGGGCAGAATGCCCTCCACAAAGACTGGAGTGAAAGAAGCTAGACAGAGAAGGGTACAGCATCTGATTCAATTCACACAAAATTAAAACAACAACAACAACAACAACAAAAACCAGGCAAAACCAAAACATGTGTATTTAGAGATGCAAGCTTTACAGCTATAACTGGAAATCAGAGGAAGATGCTGTCTTTTAGATAAAAACAAAAACTATTCAGATAACGAGCCTTAGGACAACAATTCTCAACACGTGGTTCTCGGACATGGGGGAATGAGGCAGACATCCTAGGACCCAGCAACATGTGCCTGACCAAGTTCACAGTGGGGCCTGTGGACGCACATCTTGACAGGTTCCCTAGGTATTTATCAGACTCATCAGAATTATATAATCTGAGTCCTCTCTTATTTATTCTTTTGAGAAATTATAAATCTCTGACTGTAATTTTCTTATAGTGCTAACTTAATTTTAAGATAGTAGAAAACACTGAAAAGAAACCATATCAACCCTGCTAGAGTTTGGTGTTTGACGAATACAGACGGGAGGGGAAGGGAGCGTTCGTAGGAAGGTGACACATGAGGAGGACGTGGTCACTGAATCTGAGAGGCAGCAGTGCGGGAAGCAGGCGGCGCGGGAAGCAGGCGGCGCGGGAAGCACATGCAGAGTCCGGTTAGGGACTCAAAGTCCTTCAGAGGCTGCAGGGACATCGGGTGGGGGCAAGACATGTCGCAGTAGAAAATTCATCACTAGGAATCTCATGAAATTTGTTTTTGTGACAGACAAATAGATTTATGATTTTAACGCCAACTATCACAGTTAATAAATAAAAATTTGGCACTTATTGATATTCAAGAGCATAAAGTTAGTAAATCACAAGTTCAGCATGATGCGAGAAAGAATAATGACTCCGTAATTAGTGAAAAGCTTTTCTTTTCTTTGTGACAAAGCGTGGAAGGAAAACCCTCACTCCCAACGACCTTAAGTCAGCACATTCGCCCCGTCTGGCGCTTTCTCGTCCACTCTCCAGGCACCTGTCCCGTCCTGTGAGTTCAGAGGCCGCCAACCCGACAAACCCTGACTTATGACAACACCTGCCAGTCTCCAGTTCTCCATTCGTCATTTTAAAACGGTGGCTTTTAACGTTCATATACATGAGACTAAGTGACACATGTGCGTGCCTCGGTTCCTTTTCCCCGACGGTCTCCGCTTTGTATATCGACATCTTTAAATGCTGCCTTATAAAGTTACGCAGCGACCTGCTCTCTGGAACTGCGTTTACCCAGCGCATCTCACGCCCTGCGCCCCTCCCGCCGCGGCCCTCCGGTGCTTTCGTCTGTTCCGTGGAGCGTGTGCACAGCCGCGGACTGTGGTCACCAGAGGCGAGTGCTGCCTGCACACAAATGTGGTCTGAGCCCGTCGACGGAACTGCCATTCTGTGACTTCTCAATTTCTGACCGTTTCAGTTTTACTTATCTCTTGGTTTTCTCAATTTTAAGTAACTTTTTCGTGAAGCCTGCTGGCGTGCGTCGTTTGGTTCGAACTGAGGCTACTGTCCCCTACTGCTTTACCTTTAAATGATGAATTGATCGGGTAGGGCTACACCACAATGTATCCCCTCCAGGGTCTTAAATATGCATTTGTAAAGGATATCAAACGTCTGTACAAACTGTTCCTTTTTGAATCACTTTTTAATGGCATTAGCATTAAACTCTGAGTTTGGGACACTGACAATTTGGCAGTCATACAAAGAGACTGCCTTTCCGAGGACAAAATTCTGGCCTTCATGACAACTTTTTGGTTGCTTTTTTTATTCCTCCTGTACAGTTCCCAGCTCCAAAAGTTATTCATTTCCTTAGTTGCCTCCTGTCGGGAAATACATGTCTTCAGTGATGTCGCAGCTGACAGGGGAGGTTCTGCTCATGTAATTAACAAATGGCAACTGGTTTGAGATTTCTGGGGTTCCTGAGCTCTGGTCACAAACACACCCCTTTCCCAGGGTGCAGTGAGGTAAGCCAATTCCACGGCCTGAGAAGAAAAGTTATTGCAATTAGGGTACAAGATGTAACTGGGGTTTTTCTATGCCATGCTAAGTACTTTGTCACTTGACTACCCCTAGACCGTGACTGAGGCAGTGCTTAGCTACACAGCGGTGGCATATGTCAGAAACCCTATGGTTAATTTAAATTCATATTTATTACCTACATTAAATATAGGTTAAACTTTGTTCTTTAAATTTTTAATTGCTCTGTTTTTTAAACTCAACAGTTTTTTAATCAAATTAATTTTTAAGTGACATATTGATGAAAGGCACACCCCAGAAATAAAATATCAGGTAACGACGTTAGAAATTATTCAACAAAGCCAAGCCATCAAGACGCAGGGTACAAGGGTGTGGTACGTGGCAAGATTTCGCAGCTCATAGTCTGTCTGCAAACAATCTCCCAAATTAATTCCTTGAAACCGTTATTCAGGGAAATCCCTGCACTTCTTGCTGCCCATTCCACCCCTAACCTCGGCGTCCTCGTTGTCATCTGTAGAAACAGCGGCCACCACGGGGAAGCGTCAAATGTGAGTTCACGGACACGCTGACTCTGCCGCGGTGCGTTCGCTGTTGGGGACGTGTCACCCACTCCTGCGGGACGGCGCGTCCCGCTCGGGGCTGTTTCACGGGAACGTGGATCTCGGGGCGGCCACGGGTGCGTGAGGCGTGGGAGGGCGAGCTTCACGTCATGGCGGTCCCCACGCTCCCAGTGCGAAGGTGACAGCAAACACTCCCCTACATCCAGCTGCTCACCACGTGCTTCTCTTCAGTTACTCTTAACGCCAGGTACATCCACACGCGAGTCAACCACGACATAACGAAGTCACGGAGGTGACAGAGGTGAGTGTGCACGCTGCAGTCAGACTCTCGAAAAGCCCCATCGGCCCAGAAAACAGGGCCAGGCAGAAAGAACAAGCATGCGATGAAGCAGAAGATGATATTGTGCAGCCGCAGGCGCTTGGCACATGGACGAAATCCTTCGAAAATCTGATAAAAACGCAGTCTGGGAAATAACGCGTTTTTCAGCGGAGCGTGTTGACTATCCGGCACGTTTTGCCATTTTGAGCTCGGTGTCCCTGGAACGTCGGTGATACTGTAATTCAATGCCACACAAAGCTCTTTAAATTAAAAATACAGCTGTGGTCCGCTGGGACACTGAGGGACGTCACACACTGTCATAGCTGTCACGGACTGTCACACCTGAGCACCAGGTCCTGAGCTGCTCGCCGTGCCGGGCACTGCTCCAGACGCAGGGGCGCATGGTGATGATGGCGAGGAACTGCCCTGTGGTCTGGGCAGAACGTGACCAGGACCCAGGCAGGCTGATTTCTGTAAGGGAAGGACGGCCGTTCCACAACGACAGTGTTAAAATAACTCTCCACTTAAATCCTTACTGCGCGCGACACTAATTCTCAACGTATTTGTTTTGAATATTCAGGTTTAAAAAGAGCTTTCAACTGTACATGTGAAGTTATAAACTTCTCTTATCTCTTAGAATTAATTAGAATGACGTGGAAAATTCTGGTGACAGGAATATCTTACTCTTAGTTCTAACCATAAGTTAGGACGCGATCTTAACACTGTCTTAATTTCTTTAAACTCTGTTTAATTTCTTTATTTATGAAAGAGGACAATAGAACATACATT
>NW_011894050.1:0-355 GCF_000151845.1 Pteropus vampyrus | reverse complement strand
TGACCTGGCCCGAGGTGACCGTCCTGACCAGTTAGAGTCAGATGAAAGTGTGGACGACCCGCGGCTGCCGTCTACGGCCAGTTACGCAGGGGACGTGCTGGGACGCCGACCCTCTGAGGTGGCCGTGCTGTCTTCAGCTGGGGCGAACGCGACACCCAGCCCCCTCCACCAGCCACTACAGCACCTCCCGCCTGACCTGCTGGCTGTCCCCCCGGAGCCCGGGCCGTCGGTCTCCAGGTCACGCACGAGCCACTGCGCCGCCCCCCTGTTGTCTCTGGCTGGCACTTTTCCCAGCAAAACTTCGCTTCTGCCGATCACGCTCGCCGTCCGCTACTGATGGTAGGTAGCCTGCGTC
>NW_011894049.1:2190-4539 GCF_000151845.1 Pteropus vampyrus | reverse complement strand
TACTTAATACTCCGATACACAAATACAGGAGAATGCATAATCAATCCTCTATCCATTAACATTTAAGCCCCTCCCCCAAATTTCACACCATTATAAATAGTGCTACATTGAATAGCCTTGATTGTATAACCTTAATGCTTCTCTGATTTTTTAAGAATAGATCCTGGATGTACAGTGCGAGGTCAAAAAATTTGTACATTGGATCTCAAGAATGCTCTGAAATTATTTGCCCACAGTTTATGGGCATTAGTCTCTTTACACAGAATGACTCTTGAACCACAATTATTCTCATAAAAAAATGAAACCCCACGGTTGGTCTATTCTGCCTCCTGTATTTTTCATCTTAGAAGACAGTGTTCACTCATTTATTCATGAGTTATCACTCATTTTATTTATAAAAAAAATTTTTAAATTAAAAAATTATGATTGATCTTTTTTGTGTGTCAGATACTGTATTATATGCAAGAGATAAAAAAATATATATGAATTTTTCCTACCCTCAAGGAATTTATCATTTGGTATGGAAGACAGACATAAAGCCGTAGTTGAAATAGAGTTGTTACCCTTTGCAGGAGGGCAGGGTAGAGTGCTGGGGGGGAATGCAAGAGGAGCACTAGCCTAGATTTGTTTAGGATTCTAGGGAGAATGGTCAGGAAAGTTTCTCTAAAGGAGAGGACATCTGAATTGAGCCATTAACATTTATGAGTTAGGCACAGAAGGGGAAGGGACGGGGCATTATTCCACACAGAAGGCACATCTACAAAGCCCAGAGGAGTCAGAAAGCACAGGGGAAGCATGCTTATCAAAAACTAAGAGATGTTTCCCAGTATGTGCATGGTTCATGTTACAACAATTTCCAAATTAGCATTACACAAGGAATTGCACAAATCTTATATGAAAAAGTTATTCCAATAGAGACACCTTCTATCTGTGACTTAGCAAATGCTAAGCCAGTCACATAGATTTTGTAAATAAAGTTACATAGTGTTAGCAAAGCATTAAAGAAGTAACTGAATGCTGGCATTTTCCATAAATAATAATTTTAGGAAAAGGGGGGCTTGGCAAGATACGAAAATGTTTTCAGCATGGGATTTAAAGCATTCTAATGAACATAAACGAGTGTAATTTTGTATAATATGTTTAATTCTGGCAAGCACTCGAAGGCTACTTCATATCCGAAGAGCTATTCTAATTCAAGACTCAACGGAAATGTCAGCAAATACACCTATGTTAATAAGAGTTTGGAATACAATTTCTTTCTAAAAGTAACAAAGATTTTACTTCTAGTTTGGAGGAGCAATGGACCTTAGGGATCTGCTGGACAGTAAGATTGATGTTTCTTTAAGGCAGAGTTTTGAAGCTTCAGGCACAGTTTTCACTGAGCAGAATTCTATAACGCTTATACATCAAGGGCACTTATGTGGTGATTGCAAAAATTGCAGAGAGAATTGACTACAGTACTTAGTCAGACAATGACATTTTAGGTATTTTCTTCCTGATCTTTTCAGCAGCTGGTTTTATGGCAGGTGCTTCCTGTGACATTCTGGAGCAACAACCAGAAATATGGCATGATAATAAGATGAATGGTTGGAGAAGACAGTGCCTTCCTGATGCTGTCTTGAAGAATTACCTAACGAGAGTTCCGTTTTAACAGTAAAATGCTATTTAGAGAAGAACCTCTAGGAAGAGAAACAGATATCTGGAGCAGTGCTTGAAATTAGACCATCATTTATTCTGAAAGTTTAAAAATTTTTAAAGAATATATTTGACTGTGTAGAGTAGTGTTTTTCTATTGTTTACTTACCCCATCACTCGTCCAGTATTTCTTATATCTGTGTTATACTTCGAATGGTAGTATTCAAGAGTTTTGCACCAAGAAAGAAAATTAAATTCTCGGTAATATGTATAATTGGAAATACACAAGGCAGAGGTTCTACCATTTACAAATGCATTGATTATTACAAGCACTTCAACATCCTTGCAAAAGCATTGGTAAACTAAAATTTATTATAATTCTCAAAATTCACTCTTTATCTACATTTCTCAATGCCGTTCAGATTCCTTCCTAGCTATTCTCTTTTTCCTCTTAACACATAAAAAATGAAAGTATAAATATCTAAATATATATATATTTCGTTTAATCCATAAATTTAGAAAATATTAGGTAGAACAGTCGCAGTACATTGACTTCGTTTTGGATTCACAACCTCGTATTCCTTATATCCACTCTTGATATGTAGGTTACTTAGAAAAAGGCTTGGCATATAGTAATCATTCAGTAAATATGAATCATAAATACTCTAAAACATATATAATGAGGACATTCATGATAGGTTGCAAAGAGATGTT
>NW_011894049.1:357-2140 GCF_000151845.1 Pteropus vampyrus | reverse complement strand
CAGGCACAGTTTTCACTGAGCAGAATTCTATAACGCTTATACATCAAGGGCACTTATGTGGTGATTGCAAAAATTGCAGAGAGAATTGACTACAGTACTTAGTCAGACAATGACATTTTAGGTATTTTCTTCCTGATCTTTTCAGCAGCTGGTTTTATGGCAGGTGCTTCCTGTGACATTCTGGAGCAACAACCAGAAATATGGCGTGATAATAAGATGAATGGTTGGAGAAGACAGTGCCTTCCTGATGCTGTCTTGAAGGATTACCTAACGAGAGTTCCGTTTTAACAGTAAAATGCTATTTAGAGAAGAACCTCTAGGAAGAGAAACAGATATCTGGAGCAGTGCTTGAAATTAGACCATCATTTATTCTGAAAGTTTAAAAATTTTTAAAGAATATATTTGACTGTGTAGAGTAGTGTTTTTCTATTGTTTACTTACCCCATCACTCGTCCAGTATTTCTTATATCTGTGTTATACTTCGAATGGTAGTATTCAAGAGTTTTGCACCAAGAAAGAAAATTAAATTCTCGGTAATATGTATAATTGGAAATACACAAGGCAGAGGTTCTACCATTTACAAATGCATTGATTATTACAAGCACTTCAACATCCTTGCAAAAGCATTGGTAAACTAAAATTTATTATAATTCTCAAAATTCACTCTTTATCTACATTTCTCAATGCCGTTCAGATTCCTTCCTAGCTATTCTCTTTTTCCTCTTAACACATAAAAAATGAAAGTATAAATATCTAAATATATATATATTTCGTTTAATCCATAAATTTAGAAAATATTAGGTAGAACAGTCGCAGTACATTGACTTCGTTTTGGATTCACAACCTCGTATTCCTTATATCCACTCTTGATATGTAGGTTACTTAGAAAAAGGCTTGGCATATAGTAATCATTCAGTAAATATGAATCATAAATACTCTAAAACATATATAATGAGGACATTCATGATAGGTTGCAAAGAGATGTTGATGGTGATTCAAAGGAGCTTATTGTCAAATTTCGGTAGCTCCTCCCCCAAATAGGGCTCCTGATGGAGCGAGGGTCTAGTGGGGGAAGGGCAGAGGCACAGGTACCCTAAAAGCCTTTGGGCCTGGCACAGTCAGCCCAGAAGTTGCTCAGTTAATCAAAAATGCTGCTCAAGTGTCAAATCATGTAAAATAATCTACATCTTAAATATTTCATTTAAAACTATCTTTATAGGATTTAACTTTTTTTCCATCTCCTGGTGTGAGACCAAGGCCTTTTCTTTCTGTAATTGGTCCATTAATTATAGTTTTAGAACATTTTTCTTTTTAAACTACACCAGCTTCTGGTTTTTTTAAATATATTGAGAATTTGAAAGTACTTAAAAAGCAACCTCAGCGTGTAATCCTAGGTGTTTATGCTTGTCCCAGTTTTTCACAGTTGTCTCGCTTACACTTAATTTCGTGAGTGTGTGTATGCACATGCCTTTCTAAGGTACTGTAATTCAAGTACATATTTACATAGCCTCAGTTAACTCCAGGTCACAGAGCCCAACTGGTGGGAGCAGTAGCGAGTGGGCCTGTGAACCACTGGCACCCCTCGTATGGTGGGCGTCAGTCAGGATGTTTTACAAAGGGACTAGCGAGTATTGATTAACCCCAAGAGTCAGTAAAATAGAAGTCAGTTAAGAGAGATTCCGTTATAATATCTTCAATGAATAGTGCCTAGAAGTATTTACATGGCACCCTGAAATGCAAAAAGGGATAACTAACTACTTGTACAGACAAGGTATTTACAATC
>NW_011894049.1:0-307 GCF_000151845.1 Pteropus vampyrus | reverse complement strand
AGTACTGTAATTCAAGTACATATTTACATAGCCTCAGTTAACTCCAGGTCACAGAGCCCAACTGGTGGGAGCAGTAGCGAGTGGGCCTGTGAACCGCTGGCACCCCTCGTATGGTGGGCGTCAGTCAGGATGTTTTACAAAGGGACTAGCGAGTATTGATTAACCCCAAGAGGCAGTAAAATAGAAGTCAGTTAAGAGAGATTCTGTTATAGTATCTTCAATGAATAGTGCCTAGAAGTATTTACATGGCACCCTGAAATGCAAAAAGGGATAACTAACTACTTGTACAGACAAGGTATTTACAATC
>NW_011894048.1:7732-10152 GCF_000151845.1 Pteropus vampyrus | reverse complement strand
GAGTCAGGGGCCCCTGGAGGCCCCACGATCCCCAGGCTGCCTTCCACCCTAGCACCGCACTGTCCTGGCGAACCCTAACTCTGCACATCAGACTGTGGGCTCCTCGAGGACAGGGCCTGGGTCTAAGGCATCTGTCTCCCTCTCCCTGGCACAGAGTGCCCCATGGGACACCTGGTTTGGGGCAGTGGAAGAGGGGCGGATGGATAGATGGACAGACAGACAGAGGAATAAAGGAATACTCAGTTCGACTCAGGCCCTTCAGTAAGAGATTTATATCCCAAGCAGGGTTTGTTCCAACCTGGGCGTCTAGGACTTGATGGAATAGTTCCCTGCCTAGGGCTGGACCTCAATTCTCTGGCTTGGCTTAGAAGAAAAATCCTTAGGGGAAAAAAAAAAAAAAAAACCACCCAAAGGAAGGAAAAGAACCATTTCTCAACTGGAGGGGCCTCTTCCAATGAGGAATGCTGCTTTTAGGACAATGTTTAAAAATATACAAGACATAAAAGAATAAAATACTAAGAAATAAGTTTGGCAGAAGAAGTACAAACTGAAATCTACAAACATCATTGAAAGAAATTAAAGATAACCTAAAAAAATGGAATGGCAGCCTATGTTCATGGAGCAGAAGATTTAACAAGGTTAAGACCAAACCGATCTACAGATTCGGCACAATTCCTACCAAAACCCCAGCTGCCCTGTTTGCAGAAATTAAGAAGCTGATCCTAAAATTCACACTCTGAAGTCCACATTTCAATATAAACAATCTTGAAAACAAAGAGAGTTGGAAGACACAGACCCCCTGATTTCAGAACTTACCACAAAGCTACGCCAATCAGAATAATGAGATATTGGCATAAGGCTAGACATACAGATAAATGGAATAGAGTTGAGAATTCAGAAATAGATTTTTACATTTATGGTCATTTGATTCTTGACAGTGGCGCCAAGGTAATTTGCTAGGGAAAGAATAATCTTTTTAACTAATGATGCTGGGATAAGTGGATGCCCACAGGCAAAAAAAAATAAAGCTGGATACCTACTTCACACCACATAAAAAAATTAACTCAAAAATCTAAATACAATAGTTAAAACTATAAAACGCTTAGGAAAAAACACAGGAATAAATCTTTGTGACCCTGGATTGGGCAATGCTTTCTTAAAAAGATATCACAAGCACAAATGACAAAAGAAAAATAGACGACTAGGACTTGAACAAAATTTAAAAATTCAAAGGACACGGCAAAAGTGTGAGTAGTGTCCTTCAACATTTCACGTCCACCTGGAAACTCAGAATGTGACCTTACTTGGAAACAGGGTCTTTTCAGACATAATTAGTTAAGGACCTTGATATGAAATCATTCTGGATTTAGGGTGCGTCCGAAACTCAATGACTGGTGTCCTAAGAGAAAAGGACACAGAAAGACAGAGAAGATGGCCATGAGACGACCTTCCGGAGACTGGACTGATGCTGTCACAAGCCAAGGAACACCTAGGCCACCGGAAGCTGGAAGGGGCAGGGAAGGGCTCTCCCCTAGACCCTGCAGAGGGAGTGTGGCCTTGCGACACCCTGATTCCAGCCTGCAGAGCCGTGAGAGTAGCTTTCTGTTGTTTTGAGCCCCCTGGTTTGAAGTTATTCATCAGGGCGGCCCCGGGAAACTAATACAGACAGCGTAAAGAAAGTCAAAATGCACCCAGAGAGCGAGAGAAAATATCTGCAAATCATATATCCAATAAGGGATATATGATCCAAAATATACAAAGAACTCTTACAGTCAACAATAAAAAGACAAACGACCTCATCTAAACACAGGCAGAGGATCTGAACAGACACTTTTCCAAAGAAGACATACGAATGGCCAGTGGACACATGAAAAGATGCTCCACATCACTAGTCATTAAGGAAATGCAAATCGAAACCACATGAGACAGCCCTTCACACCCACTAGAGAATAAACCTGTTTTAAGCCACCCAGCTTGTGGTATTTTGTTACAGAAGCCCTGGGAAACGTGTGTGTGTGTGCATGCACACACACACACACACACACATACATGATTTTTAAGTGACTTTTAACGCAGGCAAGTGAACCAACAGAGCCCTCAAGGCCGAGAGGAGCCACGTCCGTGCCCGGAACCCACTGAGAACAGCTGTGACTGGGCCGACCTGGCACATGAACCTGCTAAGCCAGGGCCTCAGAGCCTCAGAGGGGCCCCAGGGGAGAGAAGGGTGAGGAACGGGGGGCCCGGGGCTGACAGTGCACAGGGGAGGCTACTGGGCGCCACCCCGAGGGACAGAGCAGACCCTCCGCGAGGCCCAGAGCCAGTTCCAGGCGCTCGTCCCGCCAGATCCCACAAAAGGTCCCCCTCATGTGACTAGCTGGCAAAGACCTGGCACCGTACCAGAAGCTGTGAGTCCCAAAGAA
>NW_011894048.1:3997-4627 GCF_000151845.1 Pteropus vampyrus | reverse complement strand
AAGCACCACCATCACCACCAACGAGAACACCATCACCACCAACAACAACACCATTATCACCATCACCACCACCACCAACACCACCGCAACCACCACCACTGAGACCATTATCACCATCACCGACACCATCACCACCACCACCAACACCATCACCACCACCACCGACACCACCACAACCACCACCGACACCACCGCAACCACCACCACCGAGACGATTATCACCATCACCACCAACAACAACACTATTATCACCATCACCATCATCACCGCCGCCGCCACCACCTCCACCTCTACCACCGGGTGTGCACAACACAGTCCCAGTCATCAGAGAACGTCAGCTTTGCTGGACGAGCAGACCAGATACTGAGAGAAAAGAGGATACAGACCCGCTGGCATATAAACCATCTCAGTTTGCTTCAGCATTTGCTCAGAACCAAAGGCCAAGGGCATGAGCACACACAGTGATCGATGTGGGAAGATGGAATCTTTATGTGTCCTGGATGCTGGTGATTCAACCTCGAAAACCACCAAGACCAGGTGAGCCTTGAGGGTGGGACTGTGCTTCCCAGGTCCCCGCACAGGGCCTGACACGAAATCAGGAATGAGCCCACGAGCCCTGACTTTCCACAG
>NW_011894048.1:0-2102 GCF_000151845.1 Pteropus vampyrus | reverse complement strand
GCTTACCTCCTGCTGAGGACCGTTTTCTTCTGCCTCCCCCTGCCATTTGTCCCCCACCGGCCACTTCCTTACTCTCTGCCGCACCCCACGCAGCCCCACCTACCCCCACGCTTGCCCACCCTGAGACACGCAGAGTGCTGGCCCAAAGTCCCCTGATCCTGGAGACAGCCATCACTTTTCTGAGAAGCCGAAAACCGTCAAGTACATCTCAGACCACCCTCGGCTCCCCACTGCCATCGGGGTGAAAGCCAGACTCCCTGGCCTGGAGAAGGCCTTTTGTCATCTGTTCCCCATCCGCCCCTTCCCACAGACCCCCCCAAACTCTCCTCACCCACCATCAGACAGCAGCGACCCTGGCGGGTCGGTGGCATTCTCTAGGGCACTGCTGAGGCCATGGAGGCTCAGAGAGGTAGAGGAACTGGCCCAGGGTCACACAGCTCAGGAGTGACAGAACCAGGGCACAAATCAGTGAGCTCCAAAACAGGCCCCTTGTATCCTAAAAAGTAAAGTGTTTCATCGACGCACCTCTCTGCATGCACACTGTCTCCGGACAAAAACAAAACAAACGCTACAACAGTAGTTCGAAGGGTGGTGGGAACACAGACGAAAGCCACTTTTTTCTTTTTGCAATACCTTCATCAGTTTCGTATAGTTTTATGTTCACAGTGGAAAAATAATGACTAGAAATCAGTAGCTACTAAGTGATCGAGACCCGCAAGCATCTGTCTCTTCGTCGCTGATTACACTGTGGACAGGTGATAAGACTAGCAGCCTGGTCTCGGCTGAGGACGCGCCCCTACGTGCCTGGCCCCGCCCCCACGAATGGACGCTGCCATAGCCCAGCCTGCCTGCCAACCCTTGGCTGTCTCCACACCTGGAAAAGAATTTGGATTCAGGGCTTGGACTTTTTCTTTCTAATTAAAGTAACAGATGCCTCGTGACTCCCTCTAAAAAGGTTATGAGAATACGCATTACACATGTATTTATTCAATGATCATACTTGAACTTGATCTTGAGCACAGGAGGGAGCCATGGCCAGGTGAAAAGGTCAGACACCTATGCATTTCAGACCAGTCGCTAAAGATCAACACTGAGGGTTGCCTGGAGGGGGCCCCCTGGAGGCAGAGTCGGTGCTGAGGCTGCATCCTCATGTGGTGGGGGATTAAGAGGCTGGAGGTGAGCCAAGGGTATTAACATTTTCGGAGGCAAAACCAGACGGGACTTACAGCCCAAGTGAATGGGGACAGGGAAGAATTCCCAAAGCTCGAGTTAAGCCGTATTGTACATTTTTGCATCCCTCCAAACATTTACCAAATTCCTTATCACTCCTACCCACAAAGCTACTTTTCTGCAGAAACGGGAAGCCGCACTGTGTCACCCACCCTGACCCCCTCAGGATGGGGCAGCGGGGCCAAGAGCTATAATGCCCCCATGTTTACAAGGAGGAAAACGAAGGCCCTTGGAGGCGAACTGAACATGTAGGAAAACCAGGCATCTGAACACAGATCTGTCGAGCCCCAGGGCTGGCTTCACCGCGTCCCCCAGTGGGTGAACCATCTAGCAGCACTGACAGCCTGGGCGGCCAGAAAGAGTTGGAGTCTTTCGAAGCAGTGGTCAGGGCACACCCCTTGTTGTCATGAGCAGTGACCCCTACCTGGACACTCACTGGTACCCCGCAATCACAAAGGGAGCTTGCGAAGGGAGAGGGTGTTGGTAGTCAGATGCCAGGCTCCCCACAGCGAAAAATATTTAGCAAACATTGACACGGAGAAGGAACGAGCTGCAGACTTGGAAGAGATGTTAAGAAAGGCCATCTGGTCCCACTTCCCCTTTGAACAAACGGGACATGGAGCCCGGAGAGGGTGTGTGTACCCCAAATGTACACAGGGGGCAGGATCCGAACCCAGCCTCTTCCATCCCAACCCTGCGATCTTTTGCCCTGGCTCTTAGTAAAAGTTTACAAGCCACATCACCACCTGCTCCAGGAAGCCCTCCAGGATTGCCAGGCCACCTGCCCCTGAAGGCATGGGCCACCCCAGAAAGCCTGGACTTCACTGTCAGTAAGACCCCGACAGGAATCCTGGCTCCATCCCCTAATGCCT
>NW_011894047.1:5784-9740 GCF_000151845.1 Pteropus vampyrus | reverse complement strand
GCTCAGGACACTGTTGGAAATGCATGACTGGATACGTGCTCTCAGCCACAAACCTCAGTTTACCCTCATTGTCAATATTGCCCAGGAGACGGTCCAGTTACCTGGCTAGCAGATTACCTCAGGCAGGTGACACCCTCTCTGACTACAATTTCTTCATCTGCAGAATGGGAGTGACGATGCCTACCTCAACACTTTTGCAGAACCAAGTGCGTCCATGCATGTCAATGGCTTGACGTGGCCCAGACCTACTGTGAGCTCCCAGTAAACGCCAGATTGGTACCTGCTGTGGCGTCCAGGCCTCAAGCACTTGGTTGAAAACACAGTGATGGTGCCATTGCTTGAGTGGCTCAGCTATGTTTAGGAAACTTGAGAGCCGCAAGCAGTACGGTACAACGAAAGGATCGTAGAGGTTGGAATCGCACCGGCCAGGGTTCAAATCCTGTTCTGTCACTGACTAGCCCTGTCAGCAGGGATGATACGCTCTATATACCCAGGTAGTTTTAAAGAATTTAAAACAAACAAACCACCCAACTCTGTAAATGTACCTCACACGTAGCAGACGCATTCAGTAAATATTCCACAAAGGGCCAGCAACCTAAAGAATCAAAGGGGTCCAGGGGCTTTGGTGGCCCCAGTGCTGGAAGAGGTGGCTTTTCTCTGTGGCCTCGTCTTGCTGGGGACTGATATTCCCCGAGTTTCTCTGAGGGTTTACAGATTCTATAAGGGGGTCTAGAAGATGCATAAATGCTTGAATCTGTGTGTTTTTAATGCATACGCTAACTACAGGCAGGAAAAAAGTGAACTCTATTTTTTAAAACCCCTCCTTGATTTGCATTTGACACTGATATCGAGTAATTTCTCTATATTTTAATTTTTTTTTTAAAAAAAGTCCATCAGCAAATTAATTTTTTTTAAAGATGGTCCATCCATAAATGAAATATTATCCAGCCTTAAAAAGAAATGAAATTCTGACACATGCTACAACATGGATGAACCCTGAGGATATTATCTGAGTGAAACAATGTAGTCACAAAAAGATAAATACTGTATGATTCCTCTTAAATGAGGTACCTAGAATAAACAAATTCAGAGAGATGGGAAGTAGAATCGTGGCTGCTGGGGAAGAAGAAGAGAAGTTAGTGTTTAATGGGGACAGAGTTTCAGTTGAGGACGATGAAAAGCTTCTGGAGACGTGGGGTGGTGATAGTTGTACAACAATGTGAATGTACTTAATGTCACTGAACTGTACATTTAAAAATGATTAAGATGGTAAATGTTACGTTATGTATATTTTACCACACACAAAAAAATCCAGAACAATAACATCAGAGAACCCACCTCCCTGCCTTTGTCGGTCAGGACTAGCTGGGAGCCCACCAAGTGTTTGGAAGAGGCTTGTGTGGTTAAGGGGAGGGGCTGGGATGGGCAGCCTGCAGCAGGAGGGGCTAGCTGGGACTCCTACCATCCGCCTGTGTTCCATGACCCTGGGGGCAGAGTCTGAGCTCAAAGTGGGAGGGAATCTGGCCTCCAACTACACTCTGTAAATAAAAGCCATTTACACACTCCCAGGTATGTGACCGAGAGAACCGAAAATAGGGACTCAAATAAATAACATGTTCATGGATGGTCATAGTAGCACCATTCACAACAGCTCAAAGGTCCATCAGCTTGACACTGATATAACCCAGTGGAGGCTTCTGAGGGAATCACATAGGCAAACATGGCATTGCTGAGGGATGAGCTGGCTGAGATTGTGAGCTCATCCCAGAGCAAGTGAGCAGGTGGCACCTGGGGGTGGACCAGCTTCCCTGAGGCAGAACCTGGCTTTCTCTGCCCTCCCGTCCAACTTGGGGATGTGGTGCATTTCAAACGCTTAGACCCCAATGATTGCTTCCTCATTTAATGGCTGATACAAGCATGTATTTCTTCAACATATTTATCCCAAACCTCCCCATGACTGCCTCAGTGTCCCCCTCTGGAAAGTGTGGGTTATAAAAGCAGGGACTCCATACCACAGCATGGGATAATAGGACCATGGACATGGAGTCCTGATACAGTGCCCAGGAGGTACTAATCAAACATGAGCAACAGCGCTGATGAAGGTGACAACTGACGGATGAAGGTGACACCTGATGGGGGCAGCAGGGGTCCTATTTCTCCAGTATCTCAGAAAACACCAGGATGGCGGGGGGGGGGGGCTCCAAATAGAGCTGTCAGATTTAGCAAATAAAAAGGCTAGATATCCAGTTACCTCTGAACTCCAGATAAACAACGAATCATTTTTCAGTATGTGCTTGCCAAATATTGCATGGGACATACATATACTAAAAAATGATCCACTGTTTATCTGAAATTCAAATGCACCTGGGCGTCCTGTGCAAATCTGGCAACACTGGGAAGGAACGAGCCAAAAGACACTCATGACCATGTGGTGATGCTATCATGGGGACACCTCTCACTATAAAGGAGATGATGGGGGCCCCAATTCAGAGTGTGGGGGTTCAGGAATTGTGAAAATACAGTCTTGAAGAGGGCGCAGGAGTGAATTCCCAGGGAGTGGAGAGGTAGCCTTTTGGGCATCAGGAAGAACAGGTGGGCGGAGGGCGAAAAGAGTGAGCAAATGGCCCTTCTGAGGAAGTCCAAGTGCCATGAGTTGACAAGAGCATGTTGCCAGGGGGCTTTTAGAGGGAGGGATGGGGCCAGAGAAAAAGCCAGTGAACCACACAGTCCTTACCCTTGGAAAATTTCACGATATGGGTGGATGCAGTTATTGGGATCAAAACAATTGGAGAGGAAAAATGTAAGCGTCATGGTAACCCAAGAATAACTGGGAGGGCATCATTAAGGTCACATTCGAGGTGAGAGTCTCACTCAATGCAAAGGCTTCCTTCTTCCCAAGACTCCTGTACCTTTCTTTCCCAAGGCATGTATCTGTGAATTATCCACATATACCTAAGTCTGGTGGTTCTCAAAGTGTGGTCCTTGGCCCGGCTGGAAATGCAGATTCTAAGGCTCCACCCTGGACCTAATGGATCAAAAGCTCTGGGGGGAGGCCCTGCAATTTGTATTTTGAAAAGTTCTTTGGGATATTCTGATGTATTAGAAAGTTGGATAAGAAAGATGTATTAGAAGGTTGGATAACTGCTAGGATCTTGTTAAAACACACCTGCTATGGCCTATTCCCAGTCTAACTGAGCAGTGGGGCCCAGCCATCAGGATTCCTAAAAGTCTCCGGTGGTTCTAATATGCAGCCAGAGCTGAGCTGAGGACATATGGCTGGGAGATGCATTCAAAGGGCAACCCCATGGGGTCCTGCTCTTAAGGGACCACCATCTTGGAGGACAGAAAAGGCTGGTGGCCAACAGGCCAAGCGCCATGCACCAAGCAGGGAATGCCTGGAGGCCCAGGAGAGCTGTGAGAGTCCAGGCAGGATGGGGTCCTTCCGTTTCCTGGAGGAGGGGTAAGGGCAAAGCCTGGGGCAACAGGTGCCCTCAAGTCCTTCTAGAAGTTGGACAGTCAAGAGAAAGAGATGGACAATGAAGCGATGGTGAAGAACAGCTAACATATAATAATGGTGAAAAAACAACATAACCCTAGCTACAGAAATCAATGCTAATGATACAGCAGATATAACAGCTACCATTTGATATCAGACATCTTGCCCTGCATTTGACTTGTGCAACGTCCTTTAATCACCACAGAAGTCTTTTGAGGCGGATGTGTTTTTTATCTCCATCTTATAGATGAAGAAATGGCTGAATTGGCCAACTCCCCAGCCAGCACTTTTAGTCACCACTCTATAAAAACACGAGAAAACTTGTTTGTGGGCTTTGCGCTGTGTGGGTGGGAGAAAACAGAGAAACATGACTTTTCGGGTCTTCCAAGCAGGGTAGAGGGAGAGCATGGGGGAGCAGGAGAAAAGCTGAACCTGAATAGTGTCCCCAAAAGTCATTCAC
>NW_011894047.1:0-2009 GCF_000151845.1 Pteropus vampyrus | reverse complement strand
AGGGAGAGAGGGAGAGAGGGAGAGAGAGAGAGAGAGAGAGAGAGAGAGAGAGAGAGTGTGTGTGTGTGTGTGTGTGTGTGTGTAATGGTGCTGTGACTCCAGGCAGCAAAGAACTATCAATAGGAAAGGATACACAGACTATATGTCTTGTTCATGGGCAGCCAGTACAGTCAGGGGCCAAGTGAAGAGACGGCCAAGCTAGGTGTTGACCAGTGCAACTCAGGGCCAACAGTAGGTTGGCAAGGTGAGGAGACTGGTTATGTACATGGAGATTGTGCAATAAGTAAATATACTGAGGATAATGGGAGCTGCCATTCTCACTGTTGGTGAAGGAAGTTCAAATATAGAAAGAGCTGGCACTGACCCTGCGGTATTTATTAGATTGGAATCTATGGTTTTATACACACACCCCTCCTTTGAGAGGGCCCAGAAGCCATAGTGCCCCAGTAGTATAAGCATAACCAGCACCAGCTCTGGATTTCTCAGTACTATTCTTCCAGTAAAAAAAAAAAAAAGCCAAGAAACTTTGAGAGAAATGGCTGATTCCAAGCCTGGAGCAAGGAAAGTACCAAATGAGCCTGGAATTTCTTATTATGCCAGAAAATAGGGACGTGCTCAAAGAACGATGGAGCAAATGTCCAGAATGCACAAACATCACGTGAAGGGGCTCCTGCTGCCAAATCTGGGACAACTGAGCATCCAAATAAAAAATTACAGTAACAAATTTTCATATACTTAGTAAAATAGGAACCCGTGAGTTCATGATGAATCATGAATGAATAAGTAAGTGACTACACAGAGAGGAGAAAGGCACAGCTCTTCCACACACTAGAACACCGAGTAACAAAGAAGGGAGGAATGATAGAATTAGAAAACCACCATTTAGCACACATTGGAAGAGTAATTGATTCGGGCAAAGATCATCGGCAAGGATCCTCAGCGGACGCTAAAACTGAAGAGTGAAAAATGGTCTGAGAAACGGGCTACTGACATAGCCTCAATGTGTCTCTTCATAGAAATACTTATTAATTACAACAGGGAAAACAGTAACTATTTTATAGAAGAGAAACCTGGCCAGTAGGAGTAAAGAACTCAAGCACAGAACTCAGGCAGCCCTGGTCTGAATTCCTGGAAGAGCAATGTGACCCTGGGCCAATCACTGTACTCTCTAAGCCTCAGATTTCTGCAGGGATTCAAAATAACATGGTGCGTCCACAGATGTTCATTGGAACATTGTTCTAAATGTTAAAGACAGGAAACCACCTAAATATCCATCAGTTGGAGGTGGGTTAAAAAGGTCTATGCAGCCATTAAAGAATGCTCTTGATCTGTATACACTGCAGGGGTGGGGAGGGTGCAGGTATGCACAATGACCCTATGTATGTTTTTTTAAAAGGGGACACTTATGTAACTGGATGCGATAATAATTACTGTGATCAGGTGCTACCCTAAATGCTTCATGCAACCATTCCCCTCCACGACAGATCTCTGATGTGTGTATGGTTATGACCTCATTATACAGAAAACAGAAGCATGGAAGATTGAGGAACTTGCTCAAGGTCTCACCACTGGTGAGAACTAGACTGTGCATCTAGGTAGCCTGGATCATAGACTCTAGTGCCCTTAACCACAGCCTCTCCAGAACTGTATATAAAAGGGTCCAGGAATGTCCAAGCAAACAGCAATCTGATTACTGCAAACTGATTAGATGCAAATAGTACCTGCCTACCCATACACGCACACACCAAGGGAGAAAAGTAGAAGCAAAGAACTTAAGGAATGAAGAAGAATTTTATATTGTGCAAATTTTTATTGCAGTTTATGAAAAAAAAATTATGACGAGAGGAAAAAGAAAGAAAAAGAAATGGAAGGAAGGAAATATATGTATAAGTTCTGGCTCATAATAGTATATACATAGCAACTAATCTTATCATAATACAATGGTCAATGAAAGCAAAACTGTCCCTCAAATGTTAATCTGCTGGTGTTGGAGGAGGGAGAGTTACAAA
>NW_011894046.1:13150-13556 GCF_000151845.1 Pteropus vampyrus | reverse complement strand
GGGCCAAAAAATCAAGGTCTGTTTTTTTCTGAACAAAAAGTAGAAGGGAGACTGGGAAACAAGACTCTAAGCCTATCCTATCCAAAAACAATTAGATAGGAAAACTTAAACCACAGGGCAAGTTTGTCCTTGTGTAATTTGAGTCTTATCAGAAACCTAGGACCTTGTCTTCTGCCTGCATTTCCTATTGGTATCCAGTGTGCTGTCCTGGGTTGAAATTACAAACCCTACCTCTATTACCAGAAAGTAGATTTGAGAAATTATCCCAAGCATTTCCTACAACTTTCTGTAACATATACAGAAAGGATGGTGTAAGCCCACAGTTCTGAGCCTGTTCTGTGTAAAAAAAAATGTTGCCTGAAGTCCTTGTCTCAAAGCAAAAGACTTGTTAAGAAAAAAAATAGAA
>NW_011894046.1:6582-10680 GCF_000151845.1 Pteropus vampyrus | reverse complement strand
AACCATACCTTACAGCACCAAGCCTTTCCTTTGGTAAGAGAACATAGTTTGGGCACTAAGTCACTTGGATCAAAGCCTGAACTGTTTTGTAAGTTACTCGATTGCGGATCCTGGAATCATGGTTTTTTGGAGACCTTGGCACACAGAATCTAGCCTAACTTTACTTAACGAATCTTTAGATAGAGGGCATGGCACATGGTCACAAGACTCATGGTAGGAAAAAAATGTCAGTAAAAGTCTATGGCCCAGGACCTAATCCTCTCCTGGAACTAGATAAGTGGTGTGGACGTTTAAATACACAACACCATGCCAGTCTCATTTACACAGTACGTTCATGTGCAAAGCACTTCACAAACTGAAGCCTGATTCATTGTAAGAGGTAAGCTGAAAACCTACAGCCAAAGCAGCAAAAATAGTCACCTGGTAGAAACCAGATTCCTGGCAGGGTCTTCCTTGATCCCCATGTGAATCCCTCCAGGTAGTCATTTGATCTTCATGTAATACCCTGGTGATTACTACGTGATTCTCAGGTGACTTCCACCTTATTCCTCTTCCCCTATCCTCAAAGAATGTTTTCAAAACACGTCTCATAAACTCTTATTTTCAATAAACTCATTAATATTTCAGCTTTGAGTCATTGGCCTTTAAGCAGTATCTTCTCAACAGTAGTAGACTAAGGTTCACCTTCAAGAATAGTGCGGATCTCCCACCAGAACTGTTAATGGTTATGCTCACAATGACTCAGTATTTCTGCTACAATACAGCCCTACTGGCACTTAGTGTTTCCACCACTCAAAGGTTGCTTCGCCATTCAGACTCTGCCTCCAAATTTCAATGCAGTTAATGTGTGACTGCTGCTTCCCTTGTATACAAGCACGTTGCCTGACCAGAGACAAAACCTCAGGGCAGTTACCTAATGACAAGTGTGTGTTAGCCTATGCCGCCATCCTCAAGCAAGTCTTCTCATGCAGACATGACCTTTCGACTGAAGGGCTGTTAAGTGGCTATGGTATAAGGTAATCCTATTTTCTTAGTGCTTATGTGAATTCTACCACGGTATGTAGAAGGGTAACACAAAAGTGAGTGCCACACCATCACCCCAATTTCATGTGATTTTCGTATGTTGCCCTCAGGCCAGTCTCTTCTTGGTTACGTAAATAATGTGTGAAAGCCTCATGAGTATCACGAGATTTCCTAATTCTTGGCATGAGATTTCCAAAAGTCTTCCACCTCATTTACCCTGCTAGGCTAATACAAGCCTTTTCATCTTTTCAGAACACTTTGAAGAGACTGCCTCAATTTCAGGATCTCAGGAGTTTACCCATATTGGTTAAGCCAGTCACTTGCAGATTTTCAGTCTGTGGTTTGATATAGAGAAATTCTTTATCAGCTGTTCTTTTTGCAGTGAAGAGTTATCCTCACAATGACTCAGCACTTTTCCCACAATAAAGCAATATGGCAGTTACAGTTTCACCTGCTATCTATTTGCTGCCTCACAGCACACTCAGGCTCAATTATCAACTCAGCCAATGTGCGACTTCTGTCTCCACTGACATAGGCACTTTTCATGACAAACAGACAAAACTAGAGGCGAATTAAAGATTATTGATTGCCCACATGTACTGTTGACTTCAAATGAGATTTGTTTTGTGGAAATGACATTCTTTTGGAGGACAGTTAGGAGGCTGTCTTGGCCACCTTCTGCTCCACGTAGACTAATGACTTCTTAGTGTTGATGTGAATTTTCTCAGTGATGTGCTGTTGTCACTACAAATGGAGCACTACATCATCCTCCTTTGTCAGGATATGGATTGGTGACACCGGCCCAAGCACAAGAGCTGACTTTCCTAACAAAAAGTTGAAGAAAGTCTGGGACTCAAAGCATTAAGCCTGTCTTCTCTGAAAACTAGTAGATAGGAGAACTTAAACCACAGGGTAAATCTGTCCTCCTGTAATTTGGGTCTTATCTCGAAACCTAGGACCTTGTCTCATGCCTCTATTTCCTATTAGGAACCAGGGTGCTGACCTTGGTTATGTTGTTGCAATCCATGCTCCTTTTTCCAGGAAGCAAGTCTGAGAAATTAGCCCACAGCATTTCTTCTGACTTTCTATGACATAGACTGAAATACTGGCGTAAGCCCAAGTTCCAAGCCTGTTTTCTGTGAACAAATGTTGCCTGGAGCCTTGCCTCAAAGCAAAAGCGTTTTTTAGGGAACAAAAAATAAAATGGAGAATGTGAAAATCTGAAGAAAATCTGGATCTCCTAGAAAGAAATAGTTAAAGCCAAGACTCACAATGTCAAGACCAACCAATTGGGAAGAAAGTCCAGTATCAAGACGCAGGCCTACAAACATCCAGCCTGGCCCTTTTTACCTGAAGCTCTTGTGGACACCTTGGCCTTTAAAACCAAGCTGTCATCTCCTAGGGGGAGGAAGAATGGAGGAATCAATGCAAGCCTCCAAGACTGTACTCCTTTGAAAGCATTTACAGTAGAAATTGGGCTGATGGCACTAACCCTGTGTCATCATAACAGTACATTCAGCACAACCTGGTTCCATGTCACCAATTTTCCTTTAGACAGTTATTGAAACATGACCATACCTTGTGGCACCAAGCCTTTCTTCTGGTAAGAGAAGGTAGTGTGAGCACTAAGAATCCTGGCCAAAGCCTGGACTGTTCTTTAAAAATCTCAATTGGGGAGCTTGGAATCACAAGCAAGTATTGCTCCTATTTCTAGGAAGTAGAGTGGAGACCATGGCCCACAGAATCTAGCCTAAATATACATAACAAATCTTGAGATAGAGGACTTAGCAAATGATCACAAGACATTCTTGGTAGGAAAAGAAAAGTTGTTGGAAGTCCATGGCCTAGGAGGCCATCCTCTGCTGGAACTGTGGTAAGTTGGGTGGACGTTTGGAAACAACACCACCCCAATCTCATATATAAGGTTAACTCCTTGGCAATACATTCGTGCTCTAAAGCCTGGTTAATTCTACAAAGTAAAGTGAAAACCTACGACCACAGCAACAAGATAGATCACATGATAGATACCAGATTAACACGGGATATTCCTTATGCCCATGTTAATTTAGTCAAGTGTTTCCTTGATGTCTGCGTGATTCCCTAATTATCTTTAAGTGATTTTCAGGTGATTTCCACTTCATTCCTCTTCCCCTATTTTCAAACAAGTGTTTTCAAAACTCGTCTCATAAACTCTTATTTTCAGTATTCGGCATCAAGTCATTGGTCTTTAAGCAGTAGAAATAAGCTGTCATCTCCTCTAAGGTAGAAGAATGGAAGACTCCGTACACGTTTCCAATACTGTCCTTCATTTAAAATATTTACGATAGGAATTGGGCCGAATACACCAAATTGTGTCATCATAACATTACATGCAGCCCAACCTGGTCCCACGTCGCCAATTTTTTTTCAGACAGTTATTGAAAGGTGACCATACATTACAGCACCAAGTCTTTTTTCTAGTAAGAGAAGGTAGTGCGCGCACTAAGAAACATGGCCAAAACCTTGACTATTCTTTAAAAAACTCGATTGAGGAGCTTGGAATCACAAGCAAGTATTGATCCTATTTCTAGGAAGTAGAGCAGAGATCTTGGCCCACAGAGTCTAGCTTAATTTACATAACGAATCTTGAGATAGAGGACTTAGCAAATGGTCACAAGACATTCTTGCTAGGAAAAGAAAAGTCTTTGGAATTCCATGGCCTAGGAGGCCATCCTCTGCTGAAACTGGGGTAAGTTGGGTAGACGTTTGAAAAAACAACACCACGCCAATCTCATATATAAGGTTAACTCCTTTGCAATATGATTCATGCTCTGAAGCCTGATTCATTCTACTCAGTTAACTGAAAACCTACGGCCACAAGACTGGTCACTTATTCGATACCAGATTAACACGGGGTATTCCTTATGCCCATGTTAATTTAACCAGGTGTTTCCTTGATCTCCTTGTGATTCTCTAGTGATTTCTACATGATTTTCAGGTGAGTTACACATGATTCCTCTTCTTCTATTTTCAAACAGGTGTTTTCAAAACTCATCTCATAATCTCTTATTTTCAATATTCAGCATTGACTCATTG
>NW_011894046.1:0-6532 GCF_000151845.1 Pteropus vampyrus | reverse complement strand
AGTTACACATGATTCCTCTTCTTCTATTTTCAAACAGGTGTTTTCAAAACTCATCTCATAATCTCTTATTTTCAATATTCAGCATTGACTCATTGGCCTTTAAGCAATACCCTGTCGACAGTAGTGGCAAAAGATCCACATAAACGAATAGTGCGAGAGTACTACATGAAGCCATCCAGAGTTATACTCACAATGACTCAGCATTTTTGCTATGATACAGCAAATGGCGTTTACAGTTTCCAATGCTCTAAAGTAGCTTCATCAAGCAGACTCTGCCTCCAAATATCAACGCAGTTAATGTTCAACAGCAGCTTCTATTGCATTCAAGCATGTTGCCTGACCAGAGATGAAACCTAAGGCCAGTTATCTAACAATAATTGTCTGTTATCCTATGCCGCCATCCTCAAGTGTACCTACTCATGCAGACATGACCTGTCGATTGAAGGGCTGTCAGGTGGCTATGTTACACAGGTAATCTTATTTTCTCAGTGCTTATGCGAATTTTTCCAAGGAATGTAGATGGTTAGCTCAAAAGTGAGTGCCACACCATCACCCCAATTTCACGTGATTTTCGTGTGTTGCCCTCAGACAGGTCTCTTCCTAGTCACATGAATCCCATAGAAAAGCCTTGTGAGTATCGCGAGATTTCCTAATTATTGGTATGAGATTTCCAGGTGACTTCCACCTCATTGCCTCTGCTAGGCTATTACAAGCTTTTTCATAACACGTTGAGGAAACTGCCTCAAAGTCAGTACCTCAGCTTTTTTTTCAATATTGGTTAGGCCAGTCTCTTGCAGATTTTTAGTCTGTGGTTTGATATAGAGAAATTCTGAAGCAGCCGTTCTTTTTGCATGCCACATGTATGGTCACCTTTCAATAAGTCTTTATGAAAAGGTATCCTCACAAAGACTCAGCATTTTCCCTACAATAAAGCAATATGGCAGCTATGGTTTCAACCGCTATCCATTTGCTGCCTCACAGCACCCTCAGGCTCAATTATGAATGCAGCCTGTGCGACTTCTGCCTCCTCTAACATAGGCAGTTTTCCTGACTAACAGAGATGAGTTAAAGATCATTGACTGCCCACATATATCGTTGACCTCATATGAGTTTTGTAATGTGGACATGACATTTGATTGGAGGTCAGTATGAAGCCTGTCTCGGCCATCTAGGTTCCACGCATACTAATGATTTCTCAATGTCAATGTAAATTTTCTCAGTTATATGCACTCGTCACTTCAAAGAAAGCACTACATCAACTTCCCGTGTGAGGATGTGGATTGGCGACACAAGCCCAAAACACAAGGCCTGTCTTTTCTAACAAAAAGTACAAGGGAGATTGAGAACCAAGGTACTAAGCCTATCCTCTCTGAAAACTAGTAGATAGGATAACTTAACCAGAGGGCAAGTTTGTCCTCATGTAATTTGACACTTCATGTAATTATCTTGACACCTAGGACCTTGTCTTCTGCCTGCATTTCCTATTGGTATCCAGTGTGTTATGCCTGGTTGCAGTTACAATTCCTATCTCTATTTCCGGAAGGTAGATTAGAGAAATTAGTTCAGAGCATTTCTTCTGTCTTTCTCTGACATATACTGAAAGAGTAGCATAAGCCCACTGTTCCAAGCCTGTTCTCTGTGAACAAATGTTGCCTAAAGTCTTTGTCTCAAAGTAAAAGCCTAATTTAGGAAAGAAAATATAAAACGGAATCTATGGAAATCTGAACCAAGCCTGGACCTCCTAAAAAGACATTGTGCAGACCCAGGTCCACAACGTCAAGATCATCCAATTGGTAACAATGTCCAGTCTCAAGACCTAGGCCCTTGCCCTTGTTACCTAAAACTCTTGTAGACACCTTGGCCTATAGAATCAAGCTGTCATCTCCTAGGAGGAGGAAGAATAGAGAACTGAGTGTACACTTCGAAGACTGTACTCCCTTGAAAACATTTATGGTAGAAATTGGGCCGATGGCACTAACCCTATGTCATCATAACAGGACATTCAGCGCAAACTTTTCCCACGTCACTAATTTTCCTTTTAGATAATTATTGAAAGGTGATCATATCTGTGGCACCAAGCTTTTCTTCTGGTAAGAGAAGATAGTGTGGGCACTAAGAAACCTGGCCAAAGCCTGGACTATTCTTTAAAAACCTCGACTGGGGAGCTTGGAATCACTAGCAAGTATTGCTCCTATGTCTAGGAAGTAGAGTGGAGACCTTGGCCCACAATATCTAGCCTAACTTTCCATAACGAATCTTTAGGTAGAGCACTTGGCAAATGGTCATAAGACATATTTGTTAGGAAAAGAAATGTCATTGAATGTCCATTGCATAGGAGACAGTCCTCTATTAAAACTAGGATAAGTTGGGTGGATCTTTGAAAACACAATACCATGCCAATCTCATATATATGGTAAACTCATTTGCTATATGATTCATGCTCTGAAGCCTGGTTCATTCTATGAAGTAAAGTTAAAACCTATGGCCACAGCAACAAGACTGGTCACTTGGTAGATACCAGATTAGTGCAGTTTATTCCTTGATCCCCATGTGAATTTCACCAGGTGTTTCCTTAATCTCTTCGTGATCCCCTAGTAATTTCTAAATGATTTACAGGTGATTTTTCTCTTTTCTCTTCCTATATTTTCAACATGTGTTTTCAAAACTAGTCTCATTAACTCTTATTTTTAATATTCAGCATCAAGTCATTTCTCTTTAAGCAATTCCCTGTCTACCTACAGTAGTGGCCGAAATTCCTCATAAAAGAATAGTGTGGGAATCCCACATGAAGCCTTTCAGAGTTATACTCACAATGACTCAGCATTTTTGATATAATCCAGCATAATGACACTTCATTTTCATCATTCTGAAGTCTCTTCATCAAGCATATCAACACAATTAATATCAACACAATTAATGTTCAACAGCAGCTTCCATTGCATTCAAGCAGGTTTCCTGACCACAGATGAAATTAAGGCCAGTTACCTAATAACAACTATCTGTTAACCTATGCCGCTGTCCTCTAGCGGACCTTCTCCTGCAGACATGTTTTTTCAATTGAAGGGCCACTAGGTGAATCTGTTACACAGACACTATCATTTTCAGTGGTTATCTAAATTTTACCAAGGCATGGAGAAGGGTATCTCAAAAGTGTCACTTCATAAACCCAATACGTGTGACACCTTGTGATGCCTTCATGCCTGTCTCTTGATGGTCATGTGAATTCCACAGGGAAGCCTTGTGAGTATCACGAGATTCCCTAATTCTTGTGACGAGATTTACTGGTGAATTCCACCTCATTTTCCTCTGCTAGGCTAAAATAAGCGTCTTCAAAACACGTTAATGGAACAGCCTTTATGTCAATATCTCAGTTTTCTTTCTTTGGTGGTTAAGACAATCCCTCTCAGAATTTGTAGTCTGAGGCTTGGTGGAGAGAAATTCTGAGGCAGCTGTTCTTTCTCTATCAAGTGGTATCCTCACAATGACTCAAGATTTTTCCTACAATAAAGAAAAACGGTGGCTATTGTTTCCACCACTATCCAGTCACTGCCTCACAGCACACTCAGGCTCAATTATCAACACCGCCGATGTGCAACTGTTGCTTCCACGAACATAAGGCAGTTTTCCTGAGAAACAGACAAAACTAGAGGCGAAGTAAAGATCATTCACTGCCCTTATATACAGTTGACTTCAAGTTAGATTTGTAATGTGGACACGACATTCGATTGGAGGATAGTTAGGAGGCTGTCTCAACCACCTTCCGCTCCATGTAGACTAATCACTTCTCAGTGATGATGTGAATTTTTCTCAGTGATATGCACTTGTCACTTCAAGGAGCATTACATCATCCTACCTCATGAAGATATGGATTGGTGACACGGAATCAAGGCACAAGGTCGGTCTTTCTTTAACAAAAAGTAGAAGGGAGACTGAGACCAAAAGCACTAGGCCTGTCCTCTATGAAAACTAGTAGATAGGAGAACTTATTCCAAAGGGCAAGCCTGTCCTCATGTAATTTGAGTCTTATCTAAAAACCTAGGACTTTGTCTCCTGCCTCTATTTTCTATTAGGAATTGGGTATCTGACCTTGGTTTTATGGTTCTGATCTCTACCCCTATTTCTAGGAAGTAGATCTGAGAAATTAGCCTACAGCATTTCTTCTGACTTTCTACGACATTGACTGAAATGGTGGAGTAGCCCAAGTTTCAAGCCTATTTTCTGTGAACAAATGTAGCCTGGGGCTCTGGCTCAAAATTAAATCCTTCTTTATGCAAAAAAAAAAAAAAAAAAACCAGAGACAGTGGAAATCTGAACCAAGCCTGCACCCCCTAAAAGGAGCCATTAAACTCAGCGCCACAATGTCATCATCCAGTTGGTAACAATATGTTCTGAAGACCTAGGCTCACAAATATTCAGACTGGCTCCTGCTACCTGAAACTCTTGTGGACACCTTGGCCTACAGAATCAAGCTGTCATCTCCTAGAAGAAGGAAGAATAGAGGACTCGGTGCACAGTTCCAAGGTAGTCTCCCCTTTGAAGTATTTACGATAGATACTGGCCCCAAAACACCAACCCGTGTCATCATAACAGTATACTCATCACAAAATGGTTCCACGTCACCAATTTTTCTTTGATACAATTATTGAAAGGTGACCATAACTTACAGCACCAAGCCTTTCCCCTGATAATAGAACATATTTTGGGCACTAGGAAACCTGGATCAACGCCTGAACTGTTTTGTAAGTTACTCAATCGAGGATCCTGGAAACAAGGCCAAGCATTGCTTTTATTCAAGGAAGTAGAGTGGAGACCTTGGCACTCAGAATCTAGCCTAACTTTACTTAATGGGTCTTTAGACAGAGGACGTGGTACATGGTCACAAGATCTTCATTGTAGGAAAAAATGTCGATGGACGTCCATTGCTCAGGACACAGTCATCTGCCAGAATTAGGGTAAGTGGTGTGGACATTTAAATACACAACATGCTGGTCTCATTTACGGGGTACACTTGAGTGCAAAATATTTAAGAAATTGAAGGCTGACTCATTTTTAAGAGGTAAGGTGAAAACCTACAGCCACAGCAATAAAACTAGTCAACTAGTAGACACCAGATTCCTGCAGGGTCTTTCTTGATCCACATGTGAAGCTCTCCAGGTAATTCCATGGTAATTACCACGTGATTTTCAGGTGACTTCCATCTTATTCTTCTTCTCCTATCCTCAATCAATTCTTTTCCGAAGAAGTCTCATTATCTTTTATTTTCAATATTTCAGCATTGAGTCATTGGCCTTTAAGCAATTTCTTCTGGACAATAGTAGTGTCAGCTTCACCTTCAAGAATAGCGCGGATCTCCCACCAGAACCATTAATGGTTATGCTCACAATGACTCAGCATTTCTGTTATAATACAGCATAATGGCTGCTGTATTATACAGCATAATGGCTGCTGTATTATAACCACTCCTCTAACGTAGCTTCGTCATTCAGACTCAGCCTCTAAATTTCAACAAGGTTAATGTGTGACTGCTGCTTCCATTGTACACAAGCAGTTTACTTGACCAGAGACAAAACCTCAGGGCAGTTACCTAACAACAAGTGTGTGTTAGCCTATGCTGCTGTCCTCAAGCAAGCCTTCTCATGCAGACATGACCTTCGACTGTAGGGCTGTTAGCTGGCTATGGTACACAGATAATCTTATTTTCTCAGTGCTTCTGTGAATTCTACCAAAGAATAAAGAAGGATAACACAATAGTGAGAGCCACTCCATCACCCCAATTTCATGTGATTTTTGTGTGTTGCCCTCAGACCAGTCTCTTCTCGGTCATGTGAATCTCCCTGGAAACCCTTGTGAGTATCGCAAAATTTCCTAATTCTTGGCACGAGATTTCTGGTGACTTCCACCTCGCCTCATTTACTCTGCTAGGCTATTACAAGCCTTTTCAGAACACATTGAAGAAACTGCCTCAATTTCAGGATCTCAGCTTTTTACCCATATTGGTTAAGCCAGTCACTTGCAGACTTTCAGTCTGTGGTTTGATATAGAGAAATTCTTAATTGGCCGTTCTTTTTTCAATGAAGAGGTATCCTACAATGACTCTGCATTTTTCCTACAATAAAGCAATATTGCAGCTATGGTTTCAACCACTATCATTTGCTTCTGCACAGCACACTCAGGCTTAATTATCACGCAGGCAATGTGTGACTTCTGCCTCCACTGACATAGGCAGTTTTCCTGACAAACAGACAAAAGTAGAGGTGAATTAATGATCATTGACTACCCTCATATACCGTTGACCTCAGAAAAGATTTATAATGTGGAAATGACATTCGATTGGAGGTCATTACGAACTCTATCTCGGACATCTTCTGTTCCACGCATACTAATGATTTCTAAGTGTTGATATGAATTTTCTCAGTTATATGCACTTGTCACGTCAAAGAAAGCACTATATCATCTTCCCTTGTGAGGATGTAGATTGGTAACATGGGCCCAAGACACAAGGCCTGTGTTTTCCTAACAAATTAGAAGGGAT
>NW_011894045.1:8953-11225 GCF_000151845.1 Pteropus vampyrus | reverse complement strand
GAATAAAAAAACACAGATGGCAAGGACACTTTTACATATTATTTTCATTACCCAGTAAGTGTTTAAATTTAGTATTAAAGGAGAAAGAACAGAAGACTTTACTAGTTGCTAATTAAGTGTAGGTGTAAAGGAAGAATGGAGAACGAGAGAAAATCTCTGCAAGAACAAACATTAGATTTTTCTCCATTACTTATCATTACTGGCCTCATATTCTTTATGGTGCTAATGCTTTCAGTACTTATTGATTTACCATACTGGTAATTACACTAACATCGACCTGCATTTTTCTTTCCTGCATAAAAATGTTGAGTTTATTTTAAAGCTGTTGTGATCAGATGACTGCAATATCAAAATATAATGCAAGGGACATGATGAAGTCTTACTGTGTGCAAGGCTCAGTGTTGACCCTGGGGATACAAAGAACCCATTTATTCTCAATTCTTAATTTTAAGAAGCTGTCAGACTACTTTGGAGATTAGTCATATTTTCAATAAAACTATGATACAAACTAAATATAATTTTATACAAATATGAACATTTGCTGTAGGAAGGTTTCAAAGAAATGAAAGAGCACTTATAATTTTGCAGAATTTTTTAAAAACCTAACATGAAATAGGTGGCTTCTGAGTTTTGTGACCTTCACCAACTTACCTATGCTCAGTAAACCTCAGTTTCCTTCTTTGTAATATTGAAATAATAACAGCACCTACTTCATGAGACTGTTGTTGAAGGCTTCAATAAAAAAATAATGAACCAGGACATTGACTACATAAAATAAGCACTGTAGTAAATATTAGCCTTTGATATTTTGTTATTATTAAGCTTGAACAGGTACTCTTAGAATTCCAGTGAGACCTAAGCTACTTTCATTTCTACTGAGGCATTTAGGACATTAATAAAGAAATTACAAAAAGGGTTTTTTAAAAATTGAAGAAATTTTAAACATTCAAATATAGAAATTATATTTTTAACATCAAGAAACATATAACATCTATGTATGAGCATGTATGAAGATCATTGTGGAGTCTTTTGTGGATGTAAGATCTAAGTTAAATGGCCCTCCTCCCAACCCATCATAGATCCTGAGATTGCAAAAATGGACATAAATAAGAAGGTAGAGGTAGATAGGAGACTTTTCAGGTGGAAGAAACAAAAGAAGCAGAGATCTGAAAATAAGAAGATACAAGGAAAACTATAGGAACAAGAAATTGTTTGTGTTAGTTGGGGCACAGGATAGATCTAAGAAAGTAAGATAAATATTTAGGAGTCAGAAGGACTCAATTCCGTGAGGAATAAGAGATCAGTTTCCTAAGTCTGTGTATATGTGTATGTGCATGCGTGCGTGCGTGTGTGTGTGGTGGTGGTGGTCAAACAATTGAAACTGTATTTTAAGGGGATTAATATGCAACAGTATATAGTGTGGATCTGATAGAGATAGATGGCAGAGAAACTCTCAGGCAGAGAATTGGAATGAGGGCCTGAAACGACACTGGGAAAAAAAGGGAAAAAATTATGAAAGAATGGTCTTGGAAATATACATTTATGTTATTAATTCCTGCCTCTCACTGGTTTTAGCAGACATTTTGGCCTATCTCCAACAGAATAGCAAGCAGCTATTTGATAGAAAAAGAAAACAAAACAGAAAACAATAGAGCCCCTTCAGCAAATCTCCATCCTTAATTTAAACTCATCTTCATTGATAACCATTTTTCCCATTTCCTCCTGCTCCAAAGGAAGGAGAATGGCTTTCTCTTCCTTACAGGAGTGGTTCTTCTGGAAAATCTAACTTCTTCATCCCAGAATCACAAAAATATCCTTCTATGGAAATGTCTCCACTCTAGGCTGAATCCCTTTTGCTTCCATCTCCACGGAGAACCTCTTGAATTCATTATCATTTACCGTCTCTGCAAACCAACCTCTCTCCAGCTTTCTTCCCTCAGACCTTAAACCTGCAAAGTGTTCTATTTATGATTTCTACCTTTCTGGCCCATTTCAATCCTCTTTAAAGTGTTTGTTTCTTTGTTTGTTTTCATCTGCTCCACCAAGGGTTCATTCTTCGATCTTATTATCTTTTCATCTTACACACCTCATCTACTTCTATGAGTTTATTTACCACCAATGTGTATGTATATGATTCTCAAATATCTGTCACAGTAGTATATTCGATGGATAGTTAGGATGATTGGCATATTCAAAATGGAACTCATCTTTTCAGCCCTCTTGTTCCTGTAACTTATGTATCATAGAGTGGCAGCATAATTATTTTAATTGT
>NW_011894045.1:4916-7258 GCF_000151845.1 Pteropus vampyrus | reverse complement strand
AGCCATGTAGAGCTACTTATACTTGTACCTACTACTACTTGGCTCTATCTTACTTCTCTGCCATTTGCCATCTCCTGCCCCTTAATCTCCCTACACCAATTCATATTTATCATATCAAACTCTTAGTCATCCTTTAAGCCTTACTTTGCATATTACCTTGTCCAGTTATCATTTTTTGTGTGCCAATGAGGCCCCCTCTATCCTGTGCAAGACATTAAAGCATGAACAAGAAATAAAAATTGCACGTGGCTTTGATTAACGTACCCAGAATAAAATCTTCCTCAAATTAAATTGAGGCAATGTCCTCAGCAAAAGGGGAAATTGATGGTGAGCAAGCAAAACTAACAGCTGTCCATTAAATCCAGCAAGGCTTCCAGACTTCCCTGGAGTTGATTAACATTCCCACACTGAGCTCTCTTAGTACTTAGTATATACCTTAACTAGCACATGCTAAATAGCTGTAATTATTTAATTACATGATTTTTTTTTCTGTCATCAGCTGCTGAGTTTGACACTTAGGGGACAATAAGCAAATATTTGATAAATGAAAGAATGAACAAATGAGTAAAAATGGAAGAAATGAAAGAAAGATAAATCAGGTCATTAGGTCGTCATCTCTGTTATGTAAAAAGTATTACGGTTTTCTCTTAATGTTTTTTTCATTTATGTACATTCATGTGTTGCTTCAATTTTTGGTAAATAACATGTTCCAGCGCAAAATAGCTAAAGTGCAGCCTGATGGTCTACCTAGCCTGCAAATGTGGTTTTAGTATGCTCAGCATCTTAAACACTTTGATTTAATTACCAATTTTTTTAAAATGTAGATAATTTCACTCAAGTATCTGGAGTTCTAGTTTTTATTGAAAAACTGGAACAGCTTGCAACAATGATGTCCTATTTTCTTATGGAAACAATGAGGTGAATCTGAGGTGTTGTTGCTTCCCATACACAGAGGAAGTTCTTCCTTTTTAAACAGTGTCCATACAGACTGCTTTCCCATTCCAGTTACCTGTCAGGCTCTGGTGGGCATTTTGACTAGAATCCTTATAAATTCTTTAGAAAACTAAACTGTATTTAAAAGGACGTTCCTGAGACACCAGGACTGTTGAAACTTATGTTGCTGAGAGAGTTCTCTTTTTTGGTTGGTAATTGATCTCTGTCTTCACATATCTTGAATAAAGTACTAAAGTTTTAAAAATCCATCTGGGAAAACTATTCGTTATGTATTATGCCGCAATGGTCACTGTCTACTAAGGGTGCAGGCGATTAACTTTTACTTGGTGATTTCTTCAATTTTAGAAAAACATTTTTGATTTGGTCTTGATGTAGTTTAAATGCATTGTATGAACTTCCTTTTTTTCTGAAAGAGTATAATTTGGTTCATAAATTGCAGATGGTGGATTCATGCTAAATGACTATCCTCATTGCTCAGAAAATTAATTCTTTTGACAGAATCATTCACTTAAAATGAAGTGAATATTTAACTTTATATATTAAGAGGTTTGAATGAAGTATCAATGCTTTCATTTTCATATACTGCCTCCCTCAATAATTTCATAGTTCATTTCCCTTTTATTGAAGTTAAGGATATGTGAGCCATATTTGTAAGTTCTTCTTGCCAAACATTTTTCTTTTATTCATTCTCTATTTTTTTCTTTCTGGTGAGGTGTTTCTGGTTCCCCTGAATTTGCTATCAAATGGAGATGGTCATAATCAATATACATAACTTCATCAATTGACCTAAAACTGATTAGATAGTGGGAAAGGGCAGGGACCTAGAGTCAGACTGGCTAGGATTTAAATGCAGGAGTTTCCATCTTCTTTGTAGGACCTTGGACAATTTGTTAAATTTCTCCAAATCAACCTGTTTCCTCATGTATATAACGAAGATAATAATGGCTTGTTAAAAAAAAAAATGGATCAAGATAAATATATTTTGTGTATACATACACACACACAATTAAGATGACACATATCACAAATTATATACGATATTCACAATTTCAATTTGTTAAGAAAAATGACCTTGCATGTATTTAAATTTTCCTAGTCAAAGCTTTCACACCATTAATGCCTTAAAAAGAGAATCCAGCCTTTTTTTTTTTTTTTTTTTTAATTTAAGGTCTTTCTCATTTAAAACTGCTCTTTTAAATTCTCTCTCACTTATCCCAGGCCCACTGATTCTTGTTTTGTTTTGGTCTTTCCTCTGAACAATGCATGTACTTTCCTTTCTTTATCCTACTTTTTCCATTCTCTTTGACTAAAATAATTTTTCTACTCCTCATACTTATCAGAATTCCTCTTGTCCCTGGAGGTCTAACTCAAATAACACCCTAAGATTC
>NW_011894045.1:0-1961 GCF_000151845.1 Pteropus vampyrus | reverse complement strand
AATTTCTACAGGTCAAATTCAGCAAAATTTGAGCTCACAATAGAAAGGAAATCACCAAAAACAAAATAAAATAAGGCATTATGAGTGAGAGTCAGCATAAACATTGAAGTTTTAAGTCCCCACCTGAAGAGTATAGATAATGGAATTACTAGACATAGAATATAAAACACTGGTGTAGTAAAAGTTTCAATAAATAAAAAGTAGAATAAAAGATGAACAAGCAAAGAAAAATGATCAAAAACGACCAAATTGATTTTTACTTTTTTATTTTTTATGTTTATTTTTATTTTTATTTTTTAGGCAAGGCAATCCTTCGTTGACCTCACAGATTTCAAGGACCTTGTCAGTTTACAATCCCTTATTTTCATTTTTATTTTTTACGCCTACAGCAACTGGTCTTTCTAGGTGGTCTCCCATTAAAGTACTAACCAGGCCTGACCCTGCTTAGCTTCCTAGATCAGACGGGATAGGGCTTGTTCAGAGTGGCATGGCCATAGACAAATTAATTTTTAGAAATAAGAAATGTAACTGTTGAAAATTAAACTTAATGTGTGGATTGTACAATAGTTTAGACACTGTTAAAGTGAGAACTAGAGAACTAAAAGACAGATCCAAAGAAACTACTCAAATATAGTAGTGTGAGACCGAGGTGCAAAATGTGACAGTTTAAGATACATGGAGAACAGAATGTCTAGTATGCTTTCAGTGGAAGTCCCAGAAAAATAGACTAGAGATCATGGTGAAGAAAAGAAAGTATCTGAGACTTTTCTACAACATATTAAGGAAATGAGCTCAGAAATTTAAAAATGTAACATATAAAATGTAGATACAAAAAAGCTAGACAGCTGTAATGAAACTACGGAACATCAAAGTCAAAAGAAATGGTCTTAAAAGTTGCTCAAGAGAAAGGATAGATCAAATGAATGCAAATTAGACTGACAACAGAGGTCTGGGAAGCAATGATGGAAGCAAGGAGGTAAAATAAATTTAGTTAGGAGAGAAAATGAATATTTAACTAGAATTGTGAATCTAGCAAAACTATCTTTTGAGAAAAAGGGTGAAATAAGTTTTATTTTATGGGGGAGTTTGTTTAAAATTACATGTCTTCTTTAAATAAAACCAGTGGCTTCATTTTAGCCTGGAGTTTTCTCTGTTGAAAGTTTTTATTTACATATTCAATTTTTTTTTTGAAATAGGGAGAAATAGTTCCTTACTATACTTTATTTTTTTTATTTTTATTTTTATTTTTGGTGATTCTTTTTTTTTTTTTAAGTCCATTGGGGTAACATTGGTTAATACAATTATATAATTTTCGGGTGTACATTATAATTTGACATCTATATATTCTATTGTGTGATTACCACCCAGAGTCCAGTTTTCTTCAGCTATTTGATTTCTTCATATATTTGATTTCCTTTACCCACTTTACCCTCCCCCAACTCTCCTATATTTGATCCCCTTTACTCTGTCTACCTCTTCCCTCTTCCCCCACCTTCTACTCTCTGGTAACCACTAGTCTATTGTCCACGTCCTTGAGTCTTTGTTTGTCCTGTTCATTTGTTGCTTTTAGGTTTATATCCCACATATAAGTGATATCATGTGATTTTCAACTTTTTTCAGTCTGGCTTATTTCACTTAGCGTGATTATCTCAAGGTCCATCCATGTTGTCACAAATGGCAGTATTTCCTTTCTTCTTAGGGCTGAGTAATGTTTCATTGTATATATGTACCACAGCTTCTTTAGCCAATCATCTATCATAGGACACTTCAATTGCTTCCATGTCCTGGCCACTGTGAATAGTGGCTATGAACATCTTTTCGGATATGAGTTTTCAAGTCTTTGGGGCAAATACCCAGTAGAAGGACTGCTGGATCCTATGGTAGATCAATTGAAACTCCATACTGTTATTCATAGTGGCTGTACCAATTTGCAGTCCCACCAGCAGTGTATGAGTGTTCCT
>NW_011894044.1:4605-5784 GCF_000151845.1 Pteropus vampyrus | reverse complement strand
GGCAAGCACAGCTTGGGTACCTGGACGAAGCACTCTGGGCAAGTGAGTGCATTGGTCACCAGCTGTCCTGGGAGTGCTGGTTGCTGTGTGACCTTGAGCAGCTCGTCACACCCCCCTCTGAGCCTCAGTTTTCCTGTCTTTGAAATGGGGATAATTGGACCACTCACGAGTGGTCGTGAGCGTCCAGAGCCAAGATAAAGCCTCAGACTCCAGAAGCCCCCCAAGCGAGGCTCGCCCACTAACCAGGGGCCCTGAGCGGCCCTGCGGGGGGACCCGTTTCCAGGATGACACCGCGCTGCTCTTTGCTTTTCACTCTCTTTTGCTCTTGAGCGTGTGACGTGCAAGCAGTTCACTGATGTGGCATCCAGAACACTTTGCAGCTAACGGTTAAGGAAGCCCCCGGGCTGCGTTTGGGGCAGGGGCGAGGCGGACGCGCCGTTCTCCGGGCATCACACCTCCCTCTTCCGCTACGGAGCGGGGCTGAGCGATCTCATGCGTGAGCCCGTGCGCATCTGGCCACCTTCTGTCGAGGACACTGAAGGGATGTGCAGACGTGCCACTCTTATCACTGATGTTTTTGTTTGGAAATATAATTTTTAATAAAAATATGCTATTTGTGTCAACATGTAATGGGCCTATTATTGTTTTTTTTAAAGAATTAGTATTGTTTTCACATCTCAGTTTTTCTTGCTCACATGGTAAATGTCGGTGGACGCACACTCTGCCCAGCCCGGGGCTCTGTGGGGTCTTCAGTTCTTTGTAGAGTGTGAAGAGGCCTGAGACCAGATGTTTGGGGACCTCTGTCAAGTCCAACCCCGGAGCCCCTGCCTGCCCACCTGCTCCCTCCAGGCCCCTCGCGGCCTCATTGTCACCCTGTTCGCACCACAGCAGAGCGTACAAAGCCAGGACTGAACCCCAAACAGTGGGGATGTGGGGCTTATGGCCCACCAAGGGACATGCGGCCCAGGCAGTCAGGGGCTGAGACTAGCCACAGCCTCATGAGCTGTCCACGGTCCTTGCCGGCCTGAGAGACTGGCCCAGAAGCAAAGAGGAGAGAGGAACAGACACACGAGCGGGGTCATCAGGCTGCTCTGTGACCCTCAAACCGAGAACACGCGCGGACGCTGCTGCTGAGTCAGGAGCTCTGCAGAAAGGCCGAGGAGGTGGGCTGGGGAGGCC
>NW_011894044.1:959-3079 GCF_000151845.1 Pteropus vampyrus | reverse complement strand
GGGACATCTCCCACGCAGCCACCTGCCGGAGGAAGAAAGCTGCTATCTCGTCTGTCTTGCAGGAACCCTGGCCTGACCCCGAGGGAGCCGCCCGGCGCGCGTCCAGGAAGACAGAAGCGGGGAGGAGGCTGGGCCAAGCCCACCCACCCCTAGGCCCATCTGGACAGGAGCATCACCAGCCCAGCCTGTCTGTGCACAGCGGGCTCCACCACCCGTTCCAGCCCCATCTATTCGCCCTACTGGCAGACACGGAGCCCCCAGCCCCACGGCGGTCTCTGTCCTTCTGGGTTCCCCAGCAGCAGACCTGAGACAGGGTGAACAGTTCATTTGGAAGGTGACCCCAGATGGCACTAGTAGGGAAGCAGGACTGATCCAGGGGACAGCAGGAAGCCAACCGGGTACACTGGAGAGCTGGCCCGCCACGGACCTCGGGAGACTGTGGGGGCACACCTGGGGGTCCCCTCGGGGAGCAAGGATGCAGGCATGCTGGCCTACCACCTCCAGGCACTGGCTGACAGCTGTGGCCCAGACTCCTCGTAGAGTGGCCCACTGCGGGGTGGGGCAGGGGGGCTCGGACACATGGTCTGGGGTCTGCTTGCCCAGTCTCGGCACCCCAGCCCCCCCATGCACAAGGTGCCTGCGAGGCTGCCGCGGGCCAGACCCAGGCTGAGTGCAGGACACGCACACTCTCGCCCCCGTGATTTGCTGCAGACACTCGGCGCCTCCTTCGCGCTGGGCAGCATGCTCACAGTGGGCTGCGCCCCACGGGCCCCAGCTGGCTCCCATATTTCGTTACGACAGGTAAGTTTTGAGCGATCGTCTTCGTGCCGACTGTTTTTCCCGTTTTGCATTCATTCCCTTGGGCCAAGCTCCTGGAGGTGAGGTTAGCGTGGACGCCGTGCGCGGGCCTAGCTCACCGCTGCCCCGGCTGTCTGGGGCGCAGCCCGGCAGTCCTTGTCGGGATCTTGACTCCTCAAAGGTTGAAATTCCCTCCACCTATGCCATCAGTACCCAAGGTGCCGGGCCCCAGCCTCCCCGCACTGTGTGACATCTGTCGTAGGTCCACAGACTTAATACCTGGGACACGATGCCGCTTTCATCCCCACCTCCCACACCGTACTGCCAGTGAGAGTGGAGAGGCCTGAGCAGGCCCAGAGAGGGGCATCACGGCCTCAGCTCTCTCCACCTGACCACCAGGCCTTCGATTCTCACAGGAGCCCTGGTCCCTGGTGCCACAAAGGTTGGGGACCGCTGCTTTAAATGTTTGGTGGAATTCAGCAAAGCCATCAGGTCCAGGGATTTTCCAGGGAGGTTTTTTGAAAATGGATTCAATCCCTTTACTAGTTACGGATCTGTTCAGATTGTCTATTTCTTCTCGATTCAGCCCTGGCAGACTTTGTGTTTCTAGGACTTTGTCCATTTCATCTAGTTATCCAATTTGTTGGTAGATAATTGTTTGTAGTTCTCTCTTACAATACTTTATGTAGAATTGGTAGTTATGTCTTTACTTTCATTTCTGATTCAATAATTGGAGTCTTCTCTTTTTTCTTAGTCTAGCCAAAGGTTTGTCATTTTTATTAAACTTTTTAAAGAACCAACTCTTGGTTTAGTTGATTTTCTGTCGTTGTTCTATTCTCTACGGTATTTCTCTCTGCTCAAATCTTTGTTATGTCCTTCCTCCCACTAGCTTTGGTTTTAGTTTGTTCTCCTTCGTTCCCTATGCTGTAAAGTTACGTTGCTGACCTGAGTTCCTCTTCGTTTTTTGACGTTAGCATTTACAGCTGTAAATTTCCCCCTTAACGCCGCTTTTGCCGCGCCCCTGAAGTTTTGGTATGTGGCGTTTCCACTTTCATTCACCTCTAAGTGCTTTCTCATTTCGCTTGCAATTTGATCTTTGACCCATTGGTTGGCGCCGGTGTGGAGAATCATTTCCACAAGTTTGTGAATTTTGCAGTTTTCCTTCTCTTAGTGATTTCTAACTTCGTCCAGTTGTGGTCAGAGAATATACACCAGATGGTGTCCAGCTTTTTAAATGTTGAGACAATTCGTAGCCCAACGTGTGG
This sequence comes from Pteropus vampyrus, assembly GCF_000151845.1. NCBI lineage: Eukaryota > Metazoa > Chordata > Mammalia > Chiroptera > Pteropodidae > Pteropus > Pteropus vampyrus. The sequence continues at coordinate 1,016 of NW_011894044.1, read as the reverse complement.
TTCATCATGGAGAATGTTCCATGTGTATTTGCTGTTGGGCGGAGTGCTCTGTATATG
>NW_011894044.1:0-373 GCF_000151845.1 Pteropus vampyrus | reverse complement strand
TCTATTTGTCCACACAATATTTTTCTGACCATCTCCACATCCTCCTTCAGTTCCTTGAGCATTTTTAAGAGTTATTTGAAAGTGTTTGCCTAGTATGTTTGCCTAGTACATCTTTTTCAGAGTGTTGATTTATTTTTTCCTTTAAGTGAGCAATGTTTTTGTTTGTATACCTTGTGACTTTTTTTTTACCCCCAACTCTGGACATTTGAATCTGATAATAATATAAATCTGGCAATCAGATCCTCTCCCTTCCGCAGGGTTTTTGGCTTTTGCTTTTATTGTGTTGTCGTAGGCTGTCACTGTGTCAAGGACCAGCCTGAGATGTACACTTAAGGTCTTCTCAGGTCTTTTCTGGGCCATTCCCTGAGTATGT
>NW_011894043.1:6877-7214 GCF_000151845.1 Pteropus vampyrus | reverse complement strand
AAGTCTCGAAGGATCAATCTAATTCTAAATAATTTACCTATCACAGAACATAACTTAAGAATACGCTTAGAAATACAAAAAAAAAAAAAATCTATCACCCAATAAGATAAAAATCACAATGTCTGACATCCAGTAAAAAATGATTAGGCATATAAAAAAAAAAAAAACTAGAAAATATGATCTCTAATGAGAAAAATGATCACTTAATAGAAACATACTAATATATGATACGATGATAAAGTGTTATTGGAACTGTATTCCATATGTTCAAGAAGGTAGTGGAACACTTAGCACTTAGCACACTCCTGAGCCTAAGAAGCAATGGGGTCATTACCTT
>NW_011894043.1:0-5607 GCF_000151845.1 Pteropus vampyrus | reverse complement strand
GCAACACAAATCTTTACCGACTATTCCCCCTGAACACAGTTTCTTAGAGTATCATATAGTAATCAAGACAATGTAGCTCTTACTTTTCAGTAGGGCTTATTCCTCAGTCAGTGACACTTCTAATAATTGCCATAATGATGATGATTATAGTAGCCACTATTTTATTGATCATTTATTATGTGCCAAAAACTGTGTGATTCACTTGTATAAAATAGGCTAAAATCTTGCTTTACTCTTGAGCACCAATTTTGTGTCTGTATGTTTGGTGTATTTGTATATGTGTGTTTATATGCATCTCTAATTAACGCGAGTTTTCAAAGTTAATTAAAATAGGGTTTTATTATTATTATTATTGTTATAGGGTTTTTTAAATTATTATTATTATTGTTATGGCCAGTGGAAAACTACTGCTAGCACAAATTACATGCTTAAAGTCAATACTATATACAAATAATAATTTTTCAGCATTACATCATATGATTATAAATTTAGCAAAGATAATACAATTATACTTTGCCATAAGAAGTGTGTCCTCTGAACTAGAATTTGGGATATTTATCTCTACAGTAGGGTATTCTACTACATGGCAGAAATGTAGAAAGAAAAAAAAAGAGAAGAAAGAAAATTTTATATTTGAGGCTTAATTTATTTTAATGATCTATCAGGATACTTTCATACATAATATTTCCTTATATTAAAAAATCGACAGAAATTAATTATGTGGAAGGTTGAGTCTGTATAGTGGCTATTGTTTCCATATTTTTGCTCAAAAGGCCAAGGGAATGCATCTTTTACATTATTTCTTTTATCTGGCCCCAAGAGAGTGTCGCTTTGTTCTTTCTTTGTCCCAGAGACTTGAGGGAAATAGTTGTCTTGTTTAATTTTCCCCACTGAGCTTCATTGGTAGAACTCAAGTAATATAAATCTCTGAATCTGTTTTGCGGAATGATGAGATGTATGTAGCATAAAGGCCAAGAACAGAGGACCATATGAGCTACACACACTCATACCCCGCGCCAGTTTTCATACGAATCCATGGCCTTGAACCTCTCTTATGAATTCAACATCTTCTTTAGTGTTAGTTCCTTTCTAAGAGGCTTTTCACAGTCACAGAATAGATTTTTGGAATGTCTTCCCCGACCTCGAGATACTGCTTAAACGTGTCTAAATTCTAAAGTGAACCTATTTTGGCTAGAAATGAAAATATGTCACTTACCCTCTCTACATTTACTCACAAAGCATTTTCTGACAGCTCTTATGTTTTTGGCTAGTTCAAAGAATCATGAAAACTATAAACTGGAAAGAAAAATATATGCTGAGTATTGTCTTCTCCAACTGAGGCCAAGAAAGATTAAATGTCTACGTCGTCTTATGGCTTTTCTGTAATACACTGATAAAGCTTGAAAAGTTAAGATAAATGTAACATTTTCCTAAATCAAATCTTAACTGGTTTTCACTAAAAGCAGTTAGACTCTCCTAGAGACCTTTAAATGTTTTTCTGGCAGCCTGTAACAAAACATTTAGAATGCAACGTTCTTTCAAGTGAGATCTTTGCTTAATCATAGGATTAAGTCGAAGGATTTATTTGGCCATGAAATCTGCAACATTTTCTTATTCTCAATTACTGGTCCTTTTTTTTTTTTCCTCCTCAAGATTCTGTTCTGACTCATCATTTGTTTTTGTGTTTTGTTTTGTTCTTCCTACATGTCTCCTTCAGTGAAATCATCCACTTTCATGGTTTCTGTTGCCATTTGTCTTGATGATGGTCAAATCTGCATTTCTTACTCTTCTACTACAGCCTCATTTTGTTCTATATGACATCCTTTTCTGTCCTATTATCATTCAGTCTGACCCAGACCAAATTTATCTTCCAGGCTTAATTACTGAATTTTTGAATTTCCCTGACCGTATCAGTAACACTGACAATATTTCAGGCTACTACACTAAGTCTGGGTGAATATTTCTTTTTCACTTTCTTTCTCTCTCCAACCAGCAGTTGAATTCTAGAGATTCTTCCTTAGATTCATTTCTGTGTTTGTCTTCTCCTCTCAGTTCGCATCATCACCACCCTAATATATGCCCTCGGAATTCCAGAGCCAGATTCTTTCTGTATCCAAACAAATGTTCTAACGCCATCTCTTTCCTTACAATCCACCTGGTATTCCACTGCCCAACCAGTCTTCCTAAAATCTGTTTTCCCTATACCATTACAAGGAAGGGGAAAAGAAAGAAATTAACTTTATCAGCTAACCATGATTTTGGCACTTTACATATGTTACCTCATGAAGTCCTCTCACTTAATATCCTAAGGCAGATATTAGGATTCCTGTTTTACAGATGGTGAAAGTAAGGATCAGAGAGGTTAACAACTTGCTCAAGATCACCCACAACTAATCATCAGTGGACCGTATATTTGAACCTCTACTATTTCTATTACACCCTGAAGATTCTATAACCTTCAATTGTCCCTCATTATCTAGCACACTGCTCACTGAACCTTCATGTTTTGAGCATCTACAGTGTATAAGGAACTTCATGGAAAACAAAGATCGGTAAGAAATGAGGTCACATTCACAGGATACAGGTGAACATGAAATTTGAGGAGACACTGTCAACCAATGTACTATAGTATATAGCACATAGTAGCCACTCAATAAATATTTGTTAAATAAATAGTATAAAATAGAAAATGTTACAAGGGAGGGGATGATTTTTAAAAATTGCATTGGCATTTCTGACAAGTATTTAAAGCTCTCCATAATCTTCTTAATCCCATAAATAAACCTTATCTCTCACTATACTTTAACATAAAACTTATTTACCTGTTCTAATTTTTTCCCTGACCCCCATGTTGCTATTCCCAATCCCCTAATTATATACATGCATGATTTATGCTTGCTCACTCAAGTTCATTTGCATACGCTGTTTCTTTAGCTTAGATACTGACTTCTCCAGCTATTTATCTCCTTTCTATCTTTGAATGTTATGGTCTGAATGTGTTTCCCCAAAATTCACATATTGAATCCTAACCCCCAAAAGTGATATTAGAAGGTAGGACATTTGGGACATTAGGTCATGAGGGTAGAGTCTTTGTGAATGGGATTAGCGCCTTGCAAATGAGCTTCCAGAGAGATCCCTAACCCTTCCACTGTGCGAGGACACAGTGAGAAGGGGCTGACTGTAAACCAGAAAGAGGGCCCTCACCAGGCCACGCTGGTATCTTGATCTTGGACTTCCCAGGCTCCAGACCAGTGAAAAACACATTTCTGTTGTTATAAGCTACGCAGTCTGTGGTATTTTGTTATGACAGACCAAACAGACTAAGATATTTTCCAAGGCCTGTTAAAATGTCATATCTTTTAAGAAGCATTTCTTCATTACCCTATGACCCTATCTCTTTTCTCTAAACCTCTAAAAAACAATTGCATTTTTTTTCTGCATCACTTGGAATTTCAGTTACTTATTGATGTGTAACTACTCCCAAACTCAGTGGCTTAAATGGCAGGTTGTCGTTTGTCACGTTTCTGTGGGTAAACTGAGCATTTCCTCAGCTGGTCTCATCTGAGCTCCCTCATGTGGAGCATCAGCTTGAATGTCAGCTGGATAGGAGGATCCAAGATGCCTAACCTGTCTGACATGTGATACCGGTGTTGGTTAGGCACCTCCATCTTTCTTCATGGGCCTCTCATCCTCTGGGCTGGTTAGATCAATTTCCCTCTGCAGTGGTCCCAGGGAAGAGTATTAAGGAGGAAGCTGCAATGCCTCTCAAGACGTAGACTCCAGAGCTCAATATAACATCACTTCCACCATATTCTATTAGTCATAATAAGTCACAAGTCCAGCCCAGACTCGAGAGTCAGGGAAATAGCATCCATTTCTTGGAAGGACAAACAGCAGAATCACATTGTAAAGACATGTGGGAGTTGAAGAGAAGAAAGCTTGTGATTGTCTTTGAAAACAATATTCAACTCTTGGGCTATAATGACACACTCTCCAATCATATGTATTTTAATCTAATTGTTTCCCAAATTATGATATAAGTTCCTTGAAATTAAAATTCAAAACATACAGTTTTCTTGAAATTTCTTAAATGCTTAATATAGACCTAGGCACATATTATGCTTTCAACTAATATTCGTGATATTAATTATATAGCATTTTGATAGGCACTATTCTCAGTATGTAAAGTCATTTAATTCTAAGTACGTTAAGTAATTTAATTCTCACAATAACCATATGAGAAAGGTCTATTTTTAGCATCATTTAACAAAGAAGGAAAATGAGGCAAGGTGTAGTTAAGTGCTTTCTCAGTGTGCACAACTACCAAGTTGTAAGGCCGGTGATTAAATCCAGGCATTCAGGTTCCAGATTTCATGATCTTAACTAACATGCTCTATTTGTATCGATATTATGATAATATAAGTTATCATCATTATTTTTATATCTATACAAACATATTTCACTCAAAACTATCTCGAAGTTTCAGAAATGCTACATTTTCTGGGTTCACTCAAACTCTAGCATCCATAGCATCAGGTCTCTGCCATCTCAAATTGTTAATATACAATATATCTAGTATATGAAGGTGTTAAAAACTGTCCTCCTATAAACAACACATGGGGGTTTTTCCTAGAAACAGTGACAAATGGACTAGATCTATCTGCTTGTGACTAAGGACAAGTAGATTAAGAAGGAGACAAAACAGTGGCATGTTAACTGACTCACAGGGGCATGGGTCTCACTTGTGACATGTGCTAATCTCCCGCTAACGTGGGAGGATATTAACGTGGGAGTATATAACGTGGGAGGATAAAGCTTAGATAAGATATTGTTCTTTGAGGATATGACTAACTGGAAATTTGCCCTGTAAATATACCAAAAAAGGCCAAGTGTTTACATCATTATGGGAGATTTTAGAAAATGAAAGAGAAAAAGAGAGAGGCTTAACTTCAGGTGCGATTTCAAGGGAACATGTAGTAACAAAATCTAGGTAATTTAAAATATATGCTCCATGACATAGACTATTGGGAATCTAGATATAGTTTATTTGAAGTATTTTAAACCATGGAATAATAAAGTAGACAGTATCCCTTGACAAAATAACTGCAGGATTAGGAGTCTTTAGAATTCACGATAAAAGTTGAGTAAATGTCTTTCTATCTGAGTCAGACATGAATGAGGATGTTGTCTAATTCTTTTGGCCTGGTGTAGGTGATGTTCTCAATAAAACCAGAGTCTTCTCACAAAATAGTTGTTATGGGTTGAAGTGTGCTCCCTCAAAGATGTTGAAAATCTAATCCCCATATCTGTGAATGTGATCTTATCTTCAGATTATCAACTTCAGATAAGGTCATTAAGGTGGATCCTAATCCAATAAGACTGTGTCCTTATGAAAAGGAGAAATTTGGACACAAAGACAGACTCACAGAAAATCAAGATGATTTGAAGGCTCAGGGAGAAGATGGCCATCTACAAGTCAAGAAACACCAAAGAGTAGCAGTAAACCTTCAGAAGCTAAGAGAGAGAAATGGAGTAGATTCTCCCTCATAGCCCTCTAGGAAACAACCCTGCTGACTCCTTGATTTCAGACTTCTACCTTCCAGAACT
>NW_011894042.1:5300-5883 GCF_000151845.1 Pteropus vampyrus | reverse complement strand
TCTGCCTTCCAGGTAAGGAGGTAGTGTGGGTCACTCTTTGGAACCGGTGAGAACTCTACCAGGGCTGAAGTCCGGAGAGGCGGTGCGGGGCAGGTACATCCCCTCTTGTCATCTCTAAGAGGATCAAAGGTCCTGTGGGCTGGGCCCGGCCAACCTCTTCTACTGCATAAAACAAGGGACCCACAGGACGGCGACAGACGCTAGCCTCGCCCCACGCGACAGGTGAGGAGGCTGAAGGAGCACAGACAGTCGGAGCGACGTGCCACGGCCGCAGAGCAAACACGCAGGCTGGGGTCACGGAGCCGGGGCTGTGCTTCTTGGCTGGGGACTGTCAGCAGCCCGGGGAACGGGGAACACACAGGGCCCAGGCCTGCACTGCAGCAGCAAGCAGGGTCCCCATGGGCCAAGCACCCCAAACCTGAGAAGCCCTGCCCGGAGCTCCGGGTAGACACCCCTGGAGCACTCCCACGGCCGTCCCCCATGGCTCCAGCAGCGGCGTCCCCTGTAGCTCAGCGGTCCCCAGGAACAGACTCCGCGTCTGCTGAGAAGCTCCTGGGCTGGGCGGCCCAGGATCAGCCCTGCA
>NW_011894042.1:2705-3507 GCF_000151845.1 Pteropus vampyrus | reverse complement strand
ATGAGGAGGCGGGTGCAGATGGCTGGGGAGGGGTTCGGGGTAACATGCCAGGGGGTGCAGATGGGGGAGGGGTACGGGGACGTGGAAGCAGGTACAGACGGCTGGGGAGTTCTGGTCCCTGGGAAGCGCCGCGCGGGCGGGCGTGCATGGTGGCAGCGGCCAGAACTGAGGCAGGAAAACGTCCCTTTCCTGGGAGCGCACACTTCCCTCTGCGAGCACTTCCAGCAAAACCTACTAAGTTCCCACAGGACTCAGGGACGAAACGGGGCTGACCCTGCACAGATTTGGGGACAGTGCGCTGCGTCCTCTGACCGAGGCGGGCAGGCCACCCGCACCCAGTGAGGGTCCCAGCCCGGGACGCACGGCAAGGCCCGGCGGCTGGCTCTGTCCCTCACAGGCTGTTCAGTGTCCGGGCTGAAATCCCGCTGTGAAACAGACCGGGGTCTGACGCATGACAGTGGCACTGGAAGGCCAGCACCATGACGGGTGCGTGGGGGTCCACACGGCTCCACGAAGCCCCAGAGCCCAGCAAAACCCCGAAGGCAGCCCCCCTGCAAGCTCGAGCCCTCAGGCAGGCCCAGGCCCCCCGCCTCCTGCTCTGCGAACTCGCTGCGCTCACGGTGCAGGGAAGGGGGCCGGGGTACCCACAGACGCGGCACTGGGATGGAAGCCTTGGCTTCGGGTGGCGGGGAGGACGCGGAAAGGAGCACCCGCCGTCCGGGCGCAGGGAGACATGGCGACCCTCCGGTCCCCGCTCCCGCGGTCAAGGGGACCAAGGCACTGTGTAGGCCGGGACGGGGGA
>NW_011894042.1:0-360 GCF_000151845.1 Pteropus vampyrus | reverse complement strand
CCTTCCCGACTCCCGGAACGGAGAGCACGCAGCGCGCCCAACAGCTCGGACCCGGGTCAGCATGGGGTTCCGCCCCGGAAGGGCCTCCCCGGGGCAACCCACCTGCCCACGGGCCTCAGACAGAGGAACCAGAGAAGGCCACGTTCCCCCACCCACCCGGCTGCACGGACCTTCAAGTCACGCTCCACAAGCTCTTAAGGCCACTCGTCTTTAGATGTGTCACCCAAAAGGGGCAGGCTTGGGCTTGCTACGGCCCATCTGTACGTCTCCTGAAAGCGGAGAGGCAGAACTCTGAAACACTTTCTGCGAGGAAGGCAGGAGCCCCCCTCTGCTCACGAGACCACCCGCTGCACCACGGAG
>NW_011894041.1:7376-7680 GCF_000151845.1 Pteropus vampyrus | reverse complement strand
AATGACAGAGAATTCGGAAAGCTTCTTCTGAAAAAAACTCAATGAGATTCAAAACAACTCAAATCAACAATTTCAGGAATTGAAAAAACAACTAGATGAGCAAAGAAAAGAGATAGAAACCCTCAAAAAGAACCAAATAGAACTTCTGGAGACGAAGAACACACTGCAAAAGTTGAAAAATGAAATAGCAAGCTTGGGAAATAGAGTCAACCAAATAGAGGAAAGGATCAGTGATATCGAAGACAGAAATCTAGAAATAAATCAGAAGGAAGAAGAGAGAAACTGAAGAATGAAAAATAATGAA
>NW_011894041.1:0-6083 GCF_000151845.1 Pteropus vampyrus | reverse complement strand
AATAATCACCCTAAACGTAAATGGACTGAACTCACCAATAAAAAGGCACAGAGTTGCAGAATGGATCAAAAAACAAAACCCAACCATATGCTGCCGCCGGGAGACACAACTCGGCTCCAGAGACAAATATAGACTCAGAGTGAAAGGGTAGAAAATGCTACTTCAAGCAAATGGTATTCAGAGAAAAGCAAGAGTAGCAGTACTAATATCAGAAGAAATAGACTTCAAAATAAAAAAAGTAAAGAAAGATACTGAGGGACACTTCATAATGATAAAAGGAATCATGCACCAAGAAAACATAACACTTATTAATATCTATGCTCCCAATCAGGGAGCCTCGAAATATGTAGCAATTACTAACAGAACTAAAGGGAGAAAAAGACCAAAACACTATCATAGTAGGGGACCTAAATACCCTACTGTCAGATAATGGACAGATCATCCAAACAGAAAATCAATAAGGAAATAACATCTTTAAATGACACATTAGACCAATTGGACATAATTGACATTTACAGAGCCTTCCATCCCAGAACAGTTGCTTATACATTCTTCTCTAGTGCACATGGGATATTCTTAAGACTTGACCACATAGTGGGACACAGAAATAGCCTCAACAAATATAAGAGGGTTGAAGTCATACCAACCATATTCTCTGATTATAATGCTTTGAAACTAGAGATCAACTGCAGAAAGAAATCAGGAAGAAACACAAATACATGGAGATTAAACAACATGCTACTGAAGAATAACTGAGTCCGAGAAGAAATAAAAAGAAAGATCAAGCGATACATAGAAACAAATGATAATGATAGTACAACATATCAAAACTTTTGAGACACGGCAAAAGTGGTCATAAGAGGAAAGTTCGTATCATTACAAGCCTATCTCCAAAAATAAGAACGAGTCCAAATAAACAATCTAATGCTTATCTTAAAAAACTAGAAAAGGAAGAACAAATGAAGCCTCAAGTCAGCAGAAGAAAAGAAATCATCAAAATTAGAGCAGAAATAAATGAAATTGAAAACAAACAAACAAAAAACAATACAAAAAATAATTGCAACAAAGAGCTGGTTCTTTGAGAAAGGTAATAAAATTGACAAACCCCTGGCTAGACTCACTAAAGAAAAAAGAGAAAAGACAAAAATAAACGAAATCAAGGATGAAAGAGGGGAAATTATGACTGACATCACAGAAATACAAAGAATCATATAAGAATATTATGAAAAAATATACAACACCAAATTTAATAACCTATAAGAAATGGACCAGTACTTAGAAAAATACAACCTTCCTAGACTGAATCAAGAAGAACTGGAAAATCTAAATAGACCGATCAGCAGAATGGAAATTGAAACAATCATCAAAAACTTACCAAAAAGAACACTACTAGAAACAATAAGCAAATACAATAAAGTTTCTGGATACAAAATCAATGTTCAAAAATCCATAGCTTTCCTATACTCTAATAATGAAGTGTCAGAAAAAGAAGTGGAAAAAATAATTCCTTTTGCAATTGCAACAAAAAGAATAAAATACCTAGGAATAAATTTAACGAAACATGTGAAGGACCTATATAATGAAAACTATAAGACCTTATTAAAAGAAATTGAAGAAGATACAAAGAAATGGAAAGATATTCCGTGTTCTTAGATTGGAAGAATCAGCATAGTTAAAATGACCATATTACCTAAAGCATTATACAGATTTAATGCAATCCCCATCAAAATCTCATCGGCATTCTTTAAAAAAATAGAACAAAATATCATCATATTTGTTTGAAAGCACCAAAGCCCTCGAATTGCCAAAGCCATCCTGAGAAAAAAGAACGAGGCTGGAGGCATCACTCTGCCCGACTTCAAATTATGCTACAAAGCTACAGTAATCAAAACGGCATGATATTGGCAGCAAAACAGACACACGGACCAGTGGAACAGAATTGAGAGTCTAGAAGTAAACCCATATTTATATGGGCAAATAATTTTCGACAAAGAAGCCGAAAACATACAGTGGAGAAAGCAAAGCCTCTTCAATAAATGGTGCTGGGAAAACTGGAAAGCCGCCTGCAAAAGAATGAAACTAGACTGTTGTCTATCACCGCACACCAAAATTAACTCAAAATGGATTAAGGACCTAAATATAAGACCTGAAACAATAAAATGCATGGAAGAAAACATAGGAACTAAACTCAAGGACCTTGGACTTAAAGAGGATTTTATGAATTTGACATTAAAAGCAAGAGAAGCAACAGCTAAAATAAATTTTATGAATTTGACATTAAAAGCAAGAGAAGCAACAGCTAAAATAAACCAAAAAGTTTCTGCTCAACCAAAGAAATCATCAACAAAGTAAAGAGACAACCATCCGAATGCGAAAATATATTTGCAAGCAAGACCTCCGATAAGGGCCTAATATCCAAAATATGTGAACTCGTACGACTCAATAACAACAAAAAAACAAATGATCCAGTCAAAAACTGGGCAGAGGACCTGAATAGACTCTTCCCCCTAGAGGACATACAAACGGCCAACAACTATATAAAAAGGTGCTCAACATCGCTAGCTATTAGGGAAATGTAAGTCAAAACCACAATGAGATACAATCTCACACCTGTTAGAATAGCTATAATCAACAGGACAAGTAATAACAAATGTTGGAGAGGAGGCGGTGGGACTGCAAATTGGTACAGCCACTATGGAAAACATATGGAGGTTCCTCAAAAAACTAATTGATCTACCATATGATCCAGCAATCCCTCTACTGGGTATTTATCCTAAAGACTTGAAAACCCATATCTGAAAAGATATTTGCACACCAATGTTCATAGCAGCATTATTCACAGTGGCCAGGACATCGAAGCAACCAAAGTGTCCTACGATAGATGATTGGCTAAAGAAGCTGTGGTACATATATACAATAGAATATTACTCAGCCATAAGAAGAGATGAAACACTGCCATTTGCGACAATATGGATGGAACTCAAGATAATTATGCTAAATGAAATAAGCCAGACAGAAAAAGTTGAAAATCACATGATATCACTTAAATGTGGGATATAAACCTAAAAGCAACAAATGAGGAGGACAAACAAACAGAGACTCTTGGACATGGACTATAGACTAGTGGTTATTAGTGGGGTGGGGGAGGAAAGGGGAGATAGATGGGGTAAAGGGAATCAAATCAAGGGGCTATGGGGTAGGCGAAGTGGGTAAAGGGGATCAAATATATGGTAGCTGAAGGAAACTGCACTTTGAGTGGTAAACACACAATAGAATATACAGATGTCAAATGATAATGTACACTTGAAAATTATATAATTGTATTAACCAATGTTACCCCAATAAACTTAATTAAAAAATGCCCATAAAAATCATATGTGGAAGAAATTTTGTTAGAAATTTCCCCCAAAATACGCAGGTCATGAGCAATAACAAGTTGTGAAGTTAGAAAAAAACTTTTCTGAACTATCAAAAAATTTTTTAAAATTCCATCAACTATGTTAGAAGAAAGAATGAATTATTCCTATTTGCTCTACAGAAAGTCGGATTAAAAAATAACTTAAATATGAGGAGATGATCAAAGAACATACAACCAAAAATGTCAGAAAAGGTATTGTAGAAATGTGGTAGACATTTAATTATAAGAAATATGCTTTTATTTTTGAGACTTAGGAATGTTGGTGCTGTCAATTTTTTAAATTCGTAATTTTGTGATATCTTTTCTCATTCTTACAATAATAATTTTCATACTTAATTATTTATTGTTAATTTTGTATAAGTTGCAGGACTCAGAAAATCTGAATCTACCCCCAAACACTAAAAGAAAGATTTTATCAGTTCAGCTAAATAAGACTAGCCTGTTCTCCTAGAAGAATAAGGCTTTGTCTTGTGGCATATAACTGTGACTCCATCATTCAAAGATGGCACTTTCTGGACCTTCAGACATATTTCTCCCAGAGCCATAGGAAGAGCGGCTCCCAGGCTGTGTGGCAAGTGTATATCTTGGAATAATCTGCCTACTGGAAAGCATCATTCTGTTAATATTCTAGGGATTGTTCTAGTTTCTGATAGAGTTTTAGTCTGCTGGATTCCACATTCTGTCAGAATGAGCAGAAAATTCTCTAAGACAGATCCACAGTCAGCCATGTCAGTGGATACACCTGCTGGCCAGAAAGCTGCATACCTTACTTGATGCGGGTTGTATCTGGCAGTTGAGCCATATGTCCCGGTGTCTACCTCTGGACTCATTTGTGTTCAAAACACTTATTAATTGGAAAGAAAGAAGGTGCTTTTTGTTCTCTTTTTTCCTAGTCATAAAGTGTTAAATTAAGTATGTTTAAGTTTAAATTCCATCTACAAACATATCTTTACCCAATAAACTGTAAACTTAGCTGTATTTACTTTCATTTTCCTAATTTTCTGACTTAAACATTTCTCTCAGAGCAATTCAATTTTAAGCAGCGAAGGGAGACATGTTTAATAATCAAAAATTATCCAAAATAAGTTCTCCTTTTCATTTGAATGTATATTCCCTAGAAGTATCTCAACTCCAAATCTGCTTTGTTGGTTAGCGAAAAATGTTTTATGCATTGCCCTCTAATTAGAGTTCAGGAAGTAGTGCTCCTAGCAGATGAATAAATATATTCCTTTATTTTGACATTGCACCGTTGGTGAATTGGTGTTGGAGAAAGTACCAGAATAACTATTCTCCATTTATTAGTATTCACTGCAGGAAGTGACCTGAACTTCATGATTTTTAAAATAGTCTTTTTCAAAAAAAGAAACTAGACATTTAAATGTGTTTTTTTTTATCCGAAAAGTACACAATCATTTTTTTCAGACTAGCAACTTGTCTTTTCATTTGAAGTTTTCTTTTTTCTTTACTTCTAGAAGAGTTTCCTTGAGCTTTTTAAATCTGATTCTATTTGCCTAAAGATACATAGATACATAGAAAAGTTGATGTTTTCCAAGAGGGTGTTGTGGGGGATGGGTAAAAAAAGGTCATACTTAATAGTGAAATAAAACTTTCCTCCCTGAGTTCAGGAACAAGACAAAAATGTTCACTATTATCACTTCTATTTAACATTGCTTGAGGTCCTAGACAGTTTAATAAGGCAAGCTAAATAAGAGGTATAAAGATTGGAAAGGAAGAATAAAATTGTCATTTGTATTTGACATGTCTATATATGGAGAAAAACTGAAAGAATCCACGGCAAACTATTGGAATTAATAAAGAATTTAACAAGGAAGTTAGCTGCAAGTCCTGCAAAAAAAGTTCTTATCACAAAAAGAAATTCTGTAACTATGTATGGTGATGAATGTTAACTTGACTTGTAGTGATTATTTCACAATACCAAATCATTATGTTGTACATCAGAAACTATTATAATGTTGTATGTCAATTATACCTTAATTAAAAAAATAATTAAAAAAAAAAAACAATAGGGACTCACAAAGGTATTGGCTTTCATGAAGCCTTCCACTCCATGGTCGCAGAGATTTGAACCTGCCAATGTCAAAGCCCCTCCTGGTTGTGGCGAGCTTGGGGGTGGGTCAGGGCCTGCTCTGGCCAAGCCCAGCCTTGCAGTCATGGCCAAATTACAACTGAAAAAAAAAAAAATCACATTAAGAAATAATGAGAAGAATTTAATCTAGAGTTATTTTTTAATGAAAAATATAAAAACTTTTACAATAAATCAGTTACATTTTATTTTTAAGTTTAAACTTTTACCTTCCCTGTTGGCAGAAATTAATCGTGTGATATTAGTTTGTATTCTTTTATTCTTCATAGGATTTAGTTCATTTAGCAGTATAATGACCCTATTCAACAGAAATTAGCCTAGAAACATGTTTTAATGTCAGTGCCATCAATTCCTGTTCATTCTAGTTACTCATGTGGTTGCGGATTGATTAGCAAAAGGTTTAGATGTTTTAGACATCTTAAACATAAACCTACTTAACATTTCTTTTTCACCATCCACACTAAATCTAAGTATACATGGAGACAATAAGTTTTCTGCACCAAGAAATAATGGTTTGAAGTTTTTGTTAACTTTTTTAAAACAAGCCCATTTCCTCAAGTG
>NW_011894040.1:6168-8541 GCF_000151845.1 Pteropus vampyrus | reverse complement strand
CTCTTTGAGGAGTAATGATCTCAGATTCCAGGCACCAGTGAATGGTCCTGGTCGCTAGGCCCTGCCACTGGCCTGGGCTCAGCTGGATAGAGCCCCTGGTCTCAGGAACATAGCAGACAGTCAGCTCTTGCCTGAAAAAGCAACTCCTAGTAAAAGAGATGCAATGGGACTTTTTTTGGTTTGGAGGTCTTCAAACAGGACCAGGAATGTAGGGATAGAGAGTAACTATAGCCTTTTAGGGGCCAAATACTTAGTGCAAGGCCGGTGGTGGCTAAGAGTGACCCATGCCTACAGGCAAAAGAAAGGCCAGACCTGGCAGCACCACCAAACTTTAGTCTCAGCAGAAACCACGGAGACTGGGGGCTCTGCAGGGCCAGGTTGGGTGTGGCTGGAGCCTTCCCTGCCCCTGGGTTTGGCTCGGCTGGTGCCCTTTGCTTTCTGGCCCAAACCAGATGGCCGGAAGCTCACGCTTCTCGGATCGACAGCTGCTGCCCCATGTGTCCTAAAGCTGCCCAGCAGTGCCACTGGGCCTGGCTCCTCCACAGCGGCATGCACGCTACCCCCGTGGAGGCTTCCTGGGCACCCGGGTTGTTCACTCTACCTGCTCCTTCTTCCAGCTCCACTGCCCACCCCTAACCCCCATCCCAAAGGTGCTGATCAGTTTTTCTTTTTCATGCAACAATCACCACCAATACCAAGTAGTTTCAGGTAACTTTAATGAAAGTGCCAGCAGTCCTTTCCCCAACAGCGTTATATAGATGGTTGAGCTCGAAAGCAGAAACACAGCTGCTGAGAGACCAGCCACCCAACAGCAGGCCGGCTGCCCTGTGAGGGAGGCAAGCTGGCGGCTCCAGACTCAGGGCCCGGGACAGGGAGGCGTCACTTCTTGGTGTAGAGTCTGGCAGCCAAGCCTCGTGGAAGGTCTCATCTGGGCTCCAGGCCTTCCCCGTGCCCCAAGCTGGCTTGGTCAACCCACAGGCCTGCACGTTAGATGGGATGACAGAGGTGGCTGGGGATCCCAAGTGACCGCCACGACTGTAGCCTGGCGAAGGAGCGCTTTTACAGCTACAGGAGAAAAGAGTGGTCATTCAATCGTTAAACAGCACACATTCTATATAAATAAAATGTAAAAAGAGGAAGGAGGTGGAGGAGGGAAGGGAAATTGGCACAGACATTAATATATTGCTTTCCAGTTTCAATGCGACAGATGCAAATCATGAGACACCAGGGGAAACAGAAACAAGGGCTGGGTTTAGCTTTTTGAAGTAAAGTGTGTTCCCCTCGCAGGGCTGGAGGTTTGCAGAGATAGATGGGGACGGGAAGCCAGGCTGGAGGAGCCCCAGGAAACCTACTGAGTCCAGAAATGTGCAGAGGGCAGAGGACCCTGCCCCTGCCCTCAGGAGAGTGGCACTGCTTTAAAATGGTGTTCCCTCTGCCGGCCCCCCACCATGTACTGCGAGCTTGGGCAGGAGCCCAACACACTGGGTGAGCTCTCCCAACCCCCAGGGACAGGGAAGGATTATGGGACAGTGCCACCGGTTACTGGTGTAATCACGTGACAACCAAACACCTTTTCCTGAATCACGCCATGGCTTCCCTCCTCCGGTTAGCTACATCCTCTCTTCCTGTAAGACCAACGTGGCAACTTTGCCTATCACAGTTTCTTTTTTCTCCTTGTTCCAACCAGTCTTTTTTTTTTTTCTTTTTTTTAAAGAGATACAATTGTTCACAGACTTGTTTCTTCAAAATACTTAGTGACTTCCCCAGTTCTCTTTCCTCGAAGTCAGATGGCCGGGAGGATTAGCAGGAATGTCAGGTGCATGGAAAGTGGGGAAGGGGGCAGGTCTGGCCTTCCACCTGCTCCCGGGTGGGAGCCCCCCACTCAGCCTGGCCTGTGGAGCTGTCCCTATTCCTAATCCCACCCCCCCATTTCTGGTGCTCAGACTTCAGAAACGGCTCTTGATGAAAACAGAGCTGGCGCTTGGAAGGAAGACAAAATGCCGCTGGGACATGGATTGTCCACGGAGTACATTCTATTATCTTATTAGGTATCTGAATCTGTTAGGAAAAAAATTAGAAACTATGTATAAAACTTAAAAATATTCAAGTATCAAAAGGCTATTCGGATCAAAGTTTAAAACAAGCTGTCAGCAAGATGCCGCCAAGAAGAGACTTTTACAAAAGTTTACTGAGTTTGTTCAGCAGGGAGCAAGGAACAGAAGCGTTCTGTAAGGGGTACAGTTAGAAGGGAGAGTGGAGGCAGGAGGGAAGACAGGCGGGGGTAAGCTAGAGGATCAAGGCCTTTTCAAGCTGAAGAGGAGAGCGTGTGCCAAGTGGGGTGGTTGGGGTGGGGTCACTCTCCCTGGAAAACAA
>NW_011894040.1:2759-5093 GCF_000151845.1 Pteropus vampyrus | reverse complement strand
CAGCTGTCAGTCATGGAGATGGGCTGGCTGGGGTTGGCAGGGAGCTTGCTCTCCTTCTCTGAGGGCCGGAGCAGCGTGGGGCCGAAGACTGTGGCGAGGTTGTGTAGGGACATCTTGTTCACCGTCTCCTTTTCTGCCACCCTGCGGAGGGCCGAAGTAGAAGGTGCTACTGGGACACCGCCTTGAGGCGGAGGGGCTGGGCCACGCTAAAGTCCTCAGGGAATGTGCTGGTGAGTGCTGCCCCTTTCTGCCTTGGGCTTGCTCCGCAGCACAGCTAATCCACTCCTGGTTGTGCTAAAGGCAGACCCCGCCCCAGTTCAGTCAAGGACAAAAAGCACTTGGGGCCAGCAGGTGGCTGGGCCAGCTCTGGGCCATGACCTAGGGTGTGAGGGTGTCTGAAGCACCTTGCTCTTCACTTAAGGCCATAGTGCAGAGCGGGAGGGTGGTAATGGCTCTAGTGCCCAGAGGAGGTGAGTAACCCCAGACAGGGGTGAGGAAAGGAGTCCCCAGATGCCCTGGAGTCTGATGGGAGGAGCCTCCTCTTCCTGCCTGGGGGTCCTGGAGCCCTAGGCACCCCCAAGGAAGAGCTGGGGTTACCTTTTCAGGTGATCCAGAAGGAAGAGGAAGGTCAGCAGGTTGGCCTCTGGGAGCGACAGAAGCAAGTTAAGCATGCAGCTCTCTTTTGCAACAGGGTCTGAAAGAGCTGCAGGTGGGGGAGACTGTTACTTCTTGGGGTCACAGCTGGAAGCCTCTGCCAGTGTCTGTGTCAGAGGGCACAGGACAGTCGAGGACCGTCATCGTTCTGGCTCATACAGCACTAGCCCCAGTGAGGACTCAATGACAGGTACCTGTGTGGGGATGAGCCCCCTAAATACCTTTTCTCTATCTGAAAGGGGTCAAAGGCACTACCAAGGACCAGCGGCAGGAGGCACTGGGCGCAGTGGCCCTCCAAGCTCCCGCGGCCATTCCGGCCTCCTGCTCCTGGAAGAGCCCAAGGCATGGGAAGCCAGGCATGGAATGAAGCAAAAAGAGCAAAGGGCAGGAGGGCTGCGAGGCCCCAGGGGCTCCCTTATCACCTGTGCACAATGGGGGAACCAGGCCCCCTACTGAATAACGCTGGAGGCAGGGTGTGGAGGCTGTAGCTGCCTGGCATACCAGCGCCCCCACTCTGGACACTGCCCTCTGGGGTGACTTAGGGTCAGTCTGGGTTTGAAGGCAGGTGCACTGGTGGGCCAGGACCTGGGGATAGGGGAGCAGGACAGGTGCTCCAGTGAGGAAGATGGTGGCCTCCATGTCCCTATACCAAGCGTGCATCCGCTCAAGCTACTTAGAGGGAAGGGGACAGAAGGAGGCCCCTGGAAGACGAGCAGAGGCCTTCCAGGACTGGTTTGGTTCTTGGTCCCCCCGCCACACACCGAGTTTGGGCCGAAACGCAGGCCATGGTGGAAGGGGACAGTGGACAGGATGGGAGTGGGAGACGCCTCCCGCGCTCACCGATGCCCTCAGCGAAGTTGGGGTAGAACTCATCGGTGAAGAGGGGCTCGGGCAGCTCTCGGAAGTAGAGCTTTAGGGTCCCTGCAATGGCATTGACGTCCATCTCGCTCATCATCACGGACACGTCCTTGTTATCTGGACAGAGCACAGAAGCAGACGACAGCTACTCCCAGATCCTGAATTGAATTCCTTCCACTTCTCCTGCCTCAGCTAAGCACGGCTGCCCCAGGCTGATGCCTTTTGGGCTCCTCCCCTTATAATAGCTCAAATTACTCCTTCCAGGCAAACTCCCCATACATCCTCCCCACACCGTCCTCCCCACACCACCTGGCTGGACAAGAGCAGCCCTGGGAAGGAGGGCAGGCCCGGTGCCTGGGGAGGAATCAGGTGGCTCTATCCTATAGCCAGCATCTCTTTATAACAGGAAGACGCTGAATTATTTGTTCCATTTTAGTTTAAACTGGTGTCTTCCCTTCAGGCTCAAGTGGCCACTGGCCCTCTGTGCCACAGGCCAGGTCCACTCTGGTCACCCAGAGGGAGCTTGGAGTATGCAGGCACGAGGTCCTGGCTCTGCCACCTTCTACTCTGAGGGCCCTCTTGAGTCTCGGTGTCTGGCAATTGGGGTTGTTCCACCGACTTCTTGGCATGTGTGAGTGATGGAGGTAGAGGTACTGCAGCACTGGCTGGACCCAGTCACTTCAAAGCCCTTTGCACTGCTTCACCACTGGTCAGACCGCACTGATCCCAGCTGGCACCTCTTTGCCAGGCCAGGAAGAGCAGATGGAGGCCCAGCAAAAAGGCAGGGCTGCCCCACAGGGAAGGCCCTGATCCATTGCAGCA
>NW_011894040.1:0-914 GCF_000151845.1 Pteropus vampyrus | reverse complement strand
CAGTTCCAGGAGCTGTGTACAGGAAGGGAACAAGAACGTTCCTGAGCTGATGGGGACAAGTTTTGCAGTGAACAAGGGAAGCAGCTAAGCACGGTGTCCCGTGGGCCCGGAAGGTGTCCTGTGCAGCAACTATGCTGTGTATGGAGGGAGGAGACCCACACCAGCTCCTTCCTCCAGAAACACCTTGGGGTGTGGCGGTCAAGAGGCACGAGAGCCCAAGCCCCTCGACACTCACTTGGTGACCACAGCAATCTTGACTCCGAAGACACCCGTCTGCTTTCGGGAAGGCATTCTCTTCAAGCTGAACTCCCTGCTGGTGAATTTGACTGAGAGTTTCACTTCAATCTGCAAGCAGAGAAGGGAAACGGCCCTTTCACCCTCCTGGCCCACCCCCCACTCCTCGCCTCTCATAACCACCAATCTCTTCTCTGCATCTTTCTTAATCACAAAAAAAATAGAGAAAAAGTACAGAGAATAATGTAGCAAAACGCCATGAATTATCTATCAAACGTTAACATTTTGTCATATATGCCCAGACCTTTTTTTTTTTCCCAAAGGACACTGAGGGCTCATCGGGTCTCGGTTTCTATCAGCAGACTCCAGGGTTGAGGCCCTGCCTGTCCCCGTAGTGCCACTGGATCACTGTTTGGGAGGAATGCTCAGTGCTCAGCCTGTGACTGCACTCTGGTCACCACATGGGTTCCTTCCTGTGCAGTGATCTTTTCCGCAGGGCCTCTCCCTCCTCTAGCCATTCCCACCCTCTCCAACACTAGTCCGGGCTTAGCCTCCCTCCAACTGTTCCAGACAGAACCTGGGCCGCCTTAACCTTCTGGGGTAAGTGGGCACCAACAGAGCCCCGTGGTACATACCCCATTCATGGCGATGACAGTCCGTTGCCAGTCTCTGTCCTGCAA
>NW_011894039.1:0-1648 GCF_000151845.1 Pteropus vampyrus | reverse complement strand
ATTGTAACCCTAACCTTAACCCTAACCGTGATCCTAACACTAAAACTAAAGCTAATCCAAAATCTACCACTAAAGGTAAACCTAAAATTAACTCTTACACTAAATCTAACCCTAAACCCAAAGCCAACCCTAACTCTGACAATAACCATTATCCTAATTTTAACACTAACCTAAACCAAACCCTAACCCTAACACTAACCTTACACCTAACCCTAAGCTAAACCTAACCTGATTCTAAATCTAACCCTAACCCTAAACCCAAACCTAACCCAAACCTAACCATAACACTAACCCTAATAATAATCCTAATGGTAACCTCTTATCCTAAAACTAACCCTACCCCTATCCCTAAACCTAACAGTAACCCTAACACTAACCCTAATTCTAAACCTAAAGCTAACTCTAAACCAAACCCTGTACCTTAACCCTAACCCTAACACTAACCCTGATTCTAACCTTAATTAGCCTAATTCTAACCCTAAACCTAACACTAACCTAACCCTAAATTTTACACTAACAATAACACTAACCCTAACACCTTACCTTAAACGTAAGCCTAACCATAACTTTAACCCTAAAACTAACCCTAACCATATACTTAACCCGAACATTAAACTCAATCCTGATCCTAACCCTAAATCTAAAGCTAATCCTAACCCTAATTATAACCCGAACAGTAAATTTATACTAACAATGACATGAACCCTAACTTCTTACCCTATCCTTAACACTAAACTATAGCTAACGCTACCCTAACATTAACACTATCTCTGAACATAACCATAATGTAAACCTAACGCGAACACTAACGGCAACACTAACACTAACCTAACACTAACCCTAACCCTAAACCCTAAACCTAACCCTAACACTAACCCTAACACTAACCCTAATTTTAACCATAAAACTAACCCTAACACTAACATTAACCCTAACCCTGATCTTAGTCAAAAAACTAAAGCTAATCATAAACTAACCCTAACACTAACCCTAATTTTAACCATAAAACTAACCCTAACACTAACATTAACCCTAACCCTGATCTTAGTCAAAAAACTAAAGCTAATCATAAACCTAATTCTAACCCATAACCCTAAATATTACACTATAAAGATCAGTAACCCTAACCCCTTACCCTGATTTTAACTCTAAACTATAGATAAGCCAAACTCTAGCACTAACACTATCCCTAAGCATAACCCTAAGCTACACCAAACCATAAACATAAACATAATCTTAAACCTACCCGTAATCAAAACCTAACCCAAACCCTACCACAAACCTAACCCTAACCCTAAACCTAAATCCTAATACTAACCCTAACCCTAACACTAAACCCTAACTCTAACCGTAACCATAATGCTAAGTCTAATCCTACACTAAAACTAAAGCTTATCATAACCCTAATTCTAACTCTAACCCTAAAACTAACCATAATTTTAATTTTAAACTTACAACTAACACTAACCCCTTATCCTAAAGCTAACCCTAAATCTAACTTTAAGTCTAAAACTAACCCTACTATAACCTTAACACTAAAATTAACCCTAAATCTGATACTAACCCTAAAACTAAAGCTAATGCTAACCATAAATTTATACCTAAACCTAACACTAACCCTAACCCTCATCCTAACCCTAACACTAAA
>NW_011894038.1:7463-8581 GCF_000151845.1 Pteropus vampyrus | reverse complement strand
TCTTGCTCCCACTCACCTGTGGTCCTGTGACTTTCAAAATCTAATGAAAATGTTATTATTTAGTGTCTGCTATGCCCTCCACGGACATGCGCTTTAGCCAAGACACTAAGCCTGAGGAATCTGATTCCCAGGGCAGAGTTCGAATGTGCTGAATCACATCCACTTAAAAATTCGTGGCCCTAGTGGTCTCCCAGAAGAGTCAGTCCCACGGGGTGTGCTCGGGGGACATGGGGACGACGTTGCAGGTGTACGGCAGGGCAGGTAGTTAGGGGTCATGGTTGAGAACCTGGTCTCTGCGCCAGACTGTCTGGCTCTGTGACCTTAGACAAATGTCTTAGCCTCACGCTCCTAATCTATAAAAGGGAGATAAATAACAGCCATCAGCTCACAGAGTGATTTTGAGGATCGAATGAGCAGTATGTGAACGTGGCCTGGCACACAGTCACAGGTGGCTTTTTTGGTAACATATTCTAGCCATAATTTACCTTTACCTTAGAACGTTAGAACGTTTAAATAATATAGTGATAATATAATATTTATAGCATATATTGTATTTATATAATAATAGCATGTGGAATACTACTCAGCAATGAAAAGGGACAAACTATGGATCCACATAACAACTTGGGTGGATCTCAAGAACATTATGTCGAGTGAAAAAAGCCAGTCTCCAAAGATCACACATTGTACGCTTCCATTTATATAACTTTCTCAAAATGACAAAATTATCAAGATGAAGACTAGCTTAGTGGTAACCATGGGGTCAGGATGGTGATGAGCGGGTATGACTAAAAGCAGCAGCACAACAGAGATCTTTGTGATGGTGGGACGCTCCTGTACCATGACTGTGGTGGGGGTCGCACGTGCGACAAAATGGCACAGAACTCTACACACACGCTGTCTGGCTTTGATGTTCGTGGTCCTATAGTTACAGAAGGTGTTACTATTGGGGAGAAATGGAAAAAGGGTACAGGGGATCTCGCTCTGCTAACCCCCTGTGAAACTTGTTATTTCAAAATAAAAAGTTTTTTTAAAAAGCAATATTATGGATGCAGCAAGAACAACTGAGTCCGTTAAAAGGAGGACTCATAAACGTGCTTGCTCGAGAGTCGCTTTTT
>NW_011894038.1:3699-5460 GCF_000151845.1 Pteropus vampyrus | reverse complement strand
CCATTGTAAAATGCTGCAGTTACTTTGGAAAGCAGTCTGGCAGTTCCTCAAAAGGATAAACACAGAGTCACCATCTGACCCAGCAATTCCACTCCTGGATGTATACCCACGAACATTGAAAGCATATATTCATAATCGCCAAAAAAAAGAAAAAGAAAGAAAAAAGAAAATAATCTTAGTGTTCTTCAGTGGATGACTGGATAAATAAAATGGAATATTTGGCAATTACAAAAGATAGAGTATGGATACATGCTACAATATGGATGAACCCGGATGACACGATGCTAAGTAAAAGAAGCCAATCACAAAGGAACACATATTATATAATTTGTCTATGTGAAATGTGCAGCATAGGCAAATCCATAGAGACAGAGACTAGGTTAGTGGTTTCCTAGGATTGGAGGGAGGTGAGATTGAGGAGAAAAAGGGCTATTGAGTAAGGGGTTTGTTT
Organism: Pteropus vampyrus; assembly: GCF_000151845.1. NCBI lineage: Eukaryota > Metazoa > Chordata > Mammalia > Chiroptera > Pteropodidae > Pteropus > Pteropus vampyrus. The sequence continues at coordinate 5,009 of NW_011894038.1, read as the reverse complement.
GGGGGACGATGAAAATGTTCTGGAAAGTGGCGATGGTTGCATAACTCTGTGGGGATACTAAAAACCACTGAACTGGGTACTTTAAGTAGGTGAGTCAAAAGGTATGTGAATTATACCTCAATACAGCTGTTTAAAAAGCAGCTATTTCTTGCCTTGGGAGGAGCTGGATGGCCTGCACTGTGCTTCACTAGAATGTGTAATCGTTGACCTGCCAAGCCCATTGACTCACGGGCTGGGTTGCCAGTGACCACATGGTTGTTTGTATTGCGTGGATTCTGCCTGTAGCAACGAATTTGAATACATTAAAAGACTGCGAGGAGAATGAGCACGAGGGTGCACCCAAACTAGCCTGCAGCCGTCAGAGTGGCTTATGCCAACCCGTGCAACAAATCCCTTTCCAACAGACAATGCCGAGCACCTCCCGAGTGCCAAGCAGTGTCCTAGACTCTGGAGAGCCAGCGGTGAAGGGGACGGGGAAGGACGCTGCCTTCCTGTGGAGGTGGCACCCAAGCGAGAGAGACAACAAAAAACGGGGAACTCATACAGCTGTTAAGGCAATTTCAGAAAAAGATAACACTGTTCCTATGATGATAAAACGGTGTCACGGGGGAGCAGGCCCGAGAAACAGGGCAAAGATTTCAAAGGAGATTTCGTTGGACCCTAGACTTGAGTGAGGAGAAGCCATGGCCAACTCGAGGGAAAGTATTTTTCTGGCAGACGGAACAGCAACTGCAAAGGTCCCATGGCAGGGACAGGCTTGACGTGGGAAAGGTCTAGAACCGAAGCTGGTGGGGTTTGACCACGAGCTGGGGACAGAGAGGAAAGAGATGGAAGAAGGGGGGCGGGGGCGAGCTCTCACAGGCTCTGGGGCCACTGTTTTACGTCGGATTGCGAAGCCGCCGTGTCTAGAGGGTTTGAGGACACAGTGAGGTAATCTGACCGCCGTGACGATCTCGGACCGCTGGCGAGAAGGCAGGAGTGGAGCGGAGAGATAGATGGGTTAGGAGACTGTTGCCGTCGTCCGTCCTGTTCTGTGTTGTCCGTGTCATCTCCAGAACAGAGCCTTTATTCGTTGTTAAAATCATCCGACTATTTACAAGCCTACTTTGTTTGGGTAATAATGGAGATGGGTGAGTTGAAATGCAATGGGCCTCTTCTGCTTAAATTCCCCTGTGCATGTAAGTAGGTTCTTAATCTTGGCCGGATAAAATGCTTTCGTGGGCGGGGGGTATTATTCGCTAGACCGTAATGTCCTACAGTATGACATATGATGTGACACCTCAGTGCACTGTATGTCACCAATCTGCTCG
>NW_011894038.1:0-1589 GCF_000151845.1 Pteropus vampyrus | reverse complement strand
CTTCTTGAAAGTCCATTTCTTTTTCTCAATTTCAATGAGTATAATATTTTAGAACCCAGAAACCTAAAACTTTTATTTTAACCTTTTTTTTTTTTTCTAAATAGATGTAATATGGAAGGAGAAGGATGAATCAGCGGAGCATAGAGAATTTTTAGGGCAGTGAAAAGACTCTGCATGACACTATCATGGCGAATCTATATCATTATACATTTGTCCAAACCCACAGAATGTGCAATAGCAAAAGTGAACCCGAATGTACAACACCAAGCATGAACCCTAATGTCAGCTATGGATGTTGGGTAAAAAAATGATGCGTCCATGTTGGTTCATCGGTCGTAACACATACACCTTCTGGTGAAGAACGCTGACGGCAAGCGGGGCTATGCGTGTGTGTGTCTGGATGGGGGCAGGTGCGGGACAGTAGGGGCTACGTAGGGGAGCTCTCTATCTTCCACTCAATTTGGCTGTGAACCTAAAACCTCTCTAAAAAAAATAATAAAGTATTTTCAAAAATAAAAAATAAATAAAATCTATTTCCCCATTATTGTTCGTCAGCTCCTGAAAGGTATTTCAATCAAGCAGACCTCATGAGCTTCATGAGGCAGCCGCCAGTGTCTACCTGTGTTTTCCATGGGTCTTCTCATTGAATCCCGATAGCATAGTTAAGGAGGTCACTAGCATTTTCCTCATTTTCAGGATTGGGTAACTGGGCCTCAGAAAAGTGAAGCGACCTGCACACACTACGTGGCTTGTCATGGGTAGGGCTGAAACCCAAACAATTTAACGCCTGGGCTTAAATGCTTATGAGCAAGTGAATCTTCTTTCTTTGGAGACGAAAAGAAACAAAATCAAATCAAAAGACATGACACTTTTAGTTTTATTTACAAGGAAGGAAGAGATAGAAGTCAGCTAAGACACTAGGCCCTGTCAAGGACTAGTGTCTTAGTTTTCCTTCTCAACTCAACAGAGCTCCTAGAATGCAAGTTAAGGTATGAGTGATCTTCTTCGCCTTCAGATAGACCTGGTTTTATATCTAGCACTGTCATTTAATAGCTGTGTGTCCTCACACGAGTTATTTAATTTCTCTGGGCTTTCCTCATGGCTAAAACAAAGATAATAATATTATCTCCTTAAACAGCTGTGAGAACTTAATGAAACTATCCATTTCAAGTTCTTAGCACAGGACCTCAACAAGTGTTAAGGATCAAGCAATAATTTTCAAATTGGGATTTCATCAGTTCAGCGTTCACAGCGCCTGTCACAGAGCCTAGCACTTGGGTGTTTAAAAACACACACGTGGGAATTTATTTCAGTTTCCAGGCTGCAAGTTATATTTAATGCAATCAAGCTCAATTATAATATTTAGATATAGATTTTTAAATGAGGTGTGTTACTATTATTAATAATTACTCATGAGAAGATGTCAGCTCGTACTCGAAACCATGTAGTAAACAACGCAATATCATACAAAAATAAGAAACCAGTTGATTGTTTTTAGAAGGATGGAAAGGAGGGAGGGACAGAGGGAGAGAGAGGAAGAAAGGAAGGAAAGAAGGAAGGAAGGAAGGAAGGAAGGAAGGAAGGAAGGA
>NW_011894037.1:9105-9779 GCF_000151845.1 Pteropus vampyrus | reverse complement strand
TAAAAACGAAAAATGCTTTGAGAGAATCTGCCCTGTTTGCAGCTGGCTTTGCACACGTCAGTGAGGCTCATTTCTCTGCCACATCGACCAGTCCTGAGGACAAATGCAGTGTTTGAACAGTAGACAGGAAACTGCAATTAAATTCAGCTACAAAGTTCATTTTAAGTGGACAAAAGTACGAGACATGGAAGATGCCACCTTCACTCACCTGTTTCTGGATTACATTCTACTTTGTTGGCATTTTTACTTTTTTCGTCCTGATATGTCCCACTAAGTGTGCATGTGATGTCCAGGAGACATTTGGTGCACATGGGGGGGAACCTCCCTGCTCCACCCCTGGGGCCGTCCCCATCAGCCAGCCAGCTCCTCGCCCCCCGCCGGCCAGCCTCCCTCCGCTGGCTCTTCTTCCCGGCCAGCAACATGCTTGGACCTTTTCATCAGAGCCAGCCCTGAACACATGCCCATCTCTGGCGACCGTCTCCCTCCGACTCCCACCTCACCTGGGTTCTTCGGTGAGTGACCTGTGCTTCCTGTCCTCCCTCTCCCCTAATTCCTTCTTCGACCACCTGCAAGCTGGCATCTCTGTCACCACTAAAAAAGTGCCCTTAGGGGTCCCAGGGACTTTCCAAACCACAAATATGGTGGCCATTTGCCAACACGTTTCTTTTGGGACA
>NW_011894037.1:3301-8347 GCF_000151845.1 Pteropus vampyrus | reverse complement strand
CTAACCTCTCATCACGCCTGGTCTAAAATCACAAGAGGCGCCACCGGGCTGAATGTGCAGTTCACGTGCCAAAGGCCTTGCTTGCTTGGAGCCACGATCGAATTCACTAAAACTACTAGAACAGCTCGTCATATATAGTTTGGTGGTGGTGTCATCATTATAGCATGGTGTCCTGCTCAACTACGGGGTTAGCGAGAGTTGTCCCGATGCCAGCCCCGTGACATTGGCGCCCAGGAAGAGCTGGAATCCTAAGACACAGGGCCAAGGAATGAAGGTTTGTCAACAGACGTTACTGCCCGACCCTGGCACGACGTCAGCGCGCAGTTCTGCTGGCAGTAGCTAAGCGCCGGGCCTTTCGATGCCGGAGCCACCACGGCTGTTTGCACAGGCCCGGGCTTACGGCCTGACACAGCTCATTACAGGTCCCTGGCATGTGCTGCGAGGGAGAGTGGCATCCTGCATTCTCTAAAGAATTCTCTTGCGCACCAAGAAAATATGTCATTTTGCTTCTAGTTTAGAAATTCCCTGTTTCTTTTATGGCGGTGAACCAGCAGGATCACGTTATGCTGCTGTCAAGCCTGCATTCCGGTGTAACGGCTGGCGTCTTTGTGAGGACGTGTCTGTCACCCCGCGCCCGTGCCCCAAGCGCCACGCAGGGACGTCCATGAGAGCCCGCCTGTGTGTGGTCATGGGCTATTCTGTGAGCAGGGCTACCAGGCTCAGGCACTCCCAACAACAAAACCTCCATGTCCATGTCCCCTTTCCTTAAACCCAGGACACCAGAGGGAGGTCACTGGCTCTGCTAAAGAGCAAGAAAGTTAGGCCTGCTTTCTTCTTCTGAAGTGACGCACATCTTTGCCTTATTCCGAGTTTCAATCAAAGGAGAGAAATAATGCCTTGCTTCTAAGTCTTAGGTGAGTTAGAAGTTACTCCTCTTCTTCCCATTGACATTTGATGCCAACAGACCGTGGATCCAGACAAAACCCAACACCCGACTCAGCTCCCACCGCGGCTCATCGCAAGGACAATGGACACTTAAACCACAGTGGCGTCACTGAGACATGTCGTATACATCCAGAGGCGTGGACAGTCAATGCTTATATTTCATTCGTTATGTACGTTAGAAGTAAAACTGGGTCTGACTGTCAACATGTCATAGAAAGCAATGATGGGTCACGTTTAAGTGACTTTTAGAAGCACGGGCTAGGGGCAGGGCTATCCTGACAAGCCACATTTCTTGTGTTTTGGTCGAATTATAGGAAGGATGGTGAACAAAAGAGGTAGCCGAGAAGTGTGTCTGAAATGTCCAGTTACAAGATATAAATCGTGAGATGCAATGTGCCGCACGGCGACTATAATTAAAACCACTGTAGTGTATATTTGAAAGTTGCTAACAGAGTGTACATCTTAAAAGTTCTCATCACGAGGAAAAAAACGGAACGATGTGAGGCGGTGGATGGTAACTAAATTTACTGTGGTGATCATTTCGCATTGTATATAAATATCAAATCATTGTATACTTGAAATTAACAAATGTTATATGTCACTTAAATTTAATAAAATAGGAGAACTATTAGTTTGATTTGATAACTAATTTTAAGGAAATAAGATGTTTCTCCTTCTGAGGTTTTTAACAAATATAAAGATATGAATAGGGGGAAAAAAAGAAAATTCTTGAGATTTCCTAAACTTGCTTTACTTAGTTAAACAACCTAGGCTTTCACACGTGACCTGGCATGACGGTGTTCCTGCTTGTCCCCAAGACCCCTACCCTCTGTGACACTGTCTTGGAAAGGCTTTGAAACCCACTCTGTGTAGACTCACTTCAAATCCCTGGTTTTATTTCCTGGGTGCTCATGATTTATAGCGGGGTAATCCTTAAGTGTGTTGCTGGAGACACAGCAAGATCACGGGAGTGCTGTCTTCTCTTGCACACTTTCATTTGCCTCTGCCACCTCTCGGAGCACAAATCTCTAAAGGAACCAGACCGGGTCTGCTCGCGCCAATGTTGGCCATGCCCCACCCCTTGCTATGGCCAAGTTCAGGACGAGCACCAGACAGCCACAGTGACTGGCAATGGCTGGCTGCCAACCGCCCTGCTCAAGCCTCCGTCCCTTTGGAATAACAACAAAGAGGGGCAGTACCAGGCTGACCACCGAAGAAGTCTCCCGGAGGTGTGATTAGTGGGTGCCAGAGCCTTGGTGACAAGGAGGATGATCATGATGACAACTGAGCACCTAGAGGTGCTAAGCATTGCATCAGGTGCTCCACACATCACCTCTAAACCTTCGGCCACTCCACGAGCTAGGTCTGTTACCCACCTGTGCAAAGGAGAAAAGAGCCAGGCCGGCTGGTGGGCCCAAGGCTACCCAAGGCCACTCAAGGCTGAAGAGGCGACTCGGGATTCAAATCCAGATTGGGCTGAATGCAAAGCTGTTTTGTCTTTAGCGCTATCAATTCTTGTCCATTAAATTTACAAAGTCAAGATTATGGGAGCTCCTGAATTTTGAAAAGTTGATGAGTCTTGTCTTTGGAATTTGAGAAGATGATTGCCTGTGACACGGTGACAGATGCTATATAGACTCATAGATAAAGGGAGCGTAGATTTTAAGACCACGTCCCACTGCTAAGCATCAACCTGACCCCCTCTTCACACACAGGTCTGGTGAAGGGGAGGGCAGGTGACCATATCAGTGAATAATGAGGTGCTCTCAGATGCCTCGAGGCTGAAGGCCGAGAACCAAGGGACTGCAGAGCACCCGTGCTGAGGAGGACAAAGGACAGAACAGAATCCACCACTATGAGTTTAGAAGTTGGCCAGACGACCTTCGGAAACACGCACGTCCCTCAAACACTTTCTTTTGAAACTACTTTATTAATATTATTTCATCCATTCACCCATCTATCCTTTCATTCACTCAAATACTCACTTGTTTATTCAAAAAAAAAATTTACCATCTACTATATATAAAGCAGAATAGAGGGTTTCTTCAACTTAAAAAAAAAATCTGTGCCCCCACACTTCCACCCACCATAAAAATACACATTGTACACTATAGTCTGGTATGCAAACATAAAACTTGACATATCAAAAGACGACATTTCCCCTTAAAACCTATCATGTACCCTGATGTTTTCTATGCTCATCTATTCTCATACTCCGGTTCAATGAAGCCAGTACAGTTTGCTTGAGAGAATCATGTGACGGTTCGGGCAGATGGACAGGTGTGTATATCTACATCTGCATAACTGCGTGGACTCAATGAAGCCAGTACAGTTTGCTTGAGAGAATCATGTGACGGTTCGGGCAGATGGACAGGTGTGTATATCTACATCTGCATAACTGCGTGGACTCAGCAGGGAAGAAATCAAGTAAACCTTTTCAGATGGTGAGGTCTTTGAGTTGGGGCTGAAAGATGGGCAGGATAGAGATGAATGGCATTTCAGGAAGAGAGGGGCAGTGTGCATGAATGCGCGATGGCAGGCAAGCACAGAACTGAGACGCGCATTCATAAAAGTATGTGGAGGACGGATGTTGGGTTGTAGCCACATGAGGAGTGAAAGGGTATGAAATCAACATTTTTGACAAGGAAATGAAAGGGCCCGGGTTGTATTTAGGCAAGATTTATCAGCCAGGATCAGAAGAGGAAGAATCGGTAACGAACCTCTCGCTCTTTCTTTTATTTTGGGGACACCCCACTCCGCCAATGGGAACTTCTGCTTGCACATAAGCCTCACGGCGCAAAGACCAATCCTGGCCTTATCTGCATGAGGAACAAACCAAGAATTCTGTAGAGGACCTCGGCAGGATAATCGACTAAGGTAACTGAAAGTCTCACGTGCTATAAGCACTTAGAAACGTTAAATGGAATATAAGATTTTTTTTTTTTAACGCAGAAATAAGTTCACGAGAAAGTGAGAGAGAGATGAAAAGCAGAAAGATGTAAGGCGACGTAGTGGCTGCACAGGAGGACTATCGGTCTCATTATTCCGGAGACTTCTTTTGTTGTCCACTTGGGAACAGGAAACAAAGTTATGGGCCTTGAGAGGTGGGTCCTACATAAAGTCTGGTCCTAAACAATGAGAAAATGGACTAGGGAAACATATGTCCACTGGCAGAACAAGATGAAAAGATACCCCAATGACCCTGGCCGGGGTTCTAGGTCAAAACTACAACAGCAACAACATCCTCCCTGAGAATCTGGAACCCAGTCTCAAGTCTTACACGAGCTGGAGTTTATACTTATGTCACCTGTTAAGTGCAGAAACTCCCAAGCCAAGAAATTAATAATAGTTGGCCCCAGAGAGTAATAACTGTGAGGCTAATCTAGAAGAGAACATGCCCACACACACACACAAATGTATGTTTAAGGTGGTCAAAGACATAAAATAGAAACTGAAAAAAGTAACAAAATGCACCTCATCTCCCCCCACAAATAGATTTTAAAAGAGAACCATACAGCATTTCTACAGATGAAAAATATAGTCACGTAAAATTCTCAATGGGCAGGTTAAACAACGAATTAGCATAGCCCAAGGGAGAATTAAGGAACTGAATATAGACCTGAGAAAATGATTCAGAATGCAGTAGTGAGAGACAAAGAGATAAAAATAATAAAAGAAAGGTTAAAAGATATGTAATATAGCATGAGAAGGCCCTATACACATCTGCTGGGAGTACCAGAAAAAAGAGAAGCAGGAAGGTGAAGGAATGATGATATTCAAAATTTTTAATCGCTAATAACTTTCCATAATTAATGAAAGATATAAACCTTCAATTCAAGAAGCATGAGACTCTCGAACAAGAAAATAAAATTAAATCCACATTCAAACACAGAGTAGTGAAACTTCAGAACACTACAAAGAAATAAACCATACAAGCATGCAGGCAAAAAAGCAAACGATCCATGAATAAATAAATCAACCACAGGTTTTTCAATAGCAGTTACAGAGGCAACGTAGAGGAATATACCGTCAAAAGTCTGCAGTGAAAGTAAATGTCAAACTAAAATTCTATTCCCAGCTCAACTATCACTGGGGAAGAAA
>NW_011894037.1:0-411 GCF_000151845.1 Pteropus vampyrus | reverse complement strand
CCAGGTCGTTTTTCAGACAATGTTTACTCCAAGGAGAAATCTGCCACGCAGACAAATTCCAAGCCGAGGAAAGGTGACAGAGCTAAAGACCCAAATGACGTCCCTGCCTAAACTCCTCAATCACAGTATTTAGGCTATGATTTGGGAAACGGGGGGCTCGAAAGGCGTCAGGACCTGGCCTTCCGGGTGTCCCTTTAGAGCTGTGTACGACTTCCCGAGTCCTCGGGGATTCGCCGTGATGCGCGCGCGGCACCAGCGCGCGCCGAGCTGCCGCCCGCCTTTTCTAGGGGAAGGAATGCTCCAAGTTTTCTTTGCGCCTCGCCAGGATGCCCTCCCCGTGACCTCCGGGGCCGAGGAACAGGACAGCCCGTGCCCGTGTGTTTTCGGAAGTCGGAGGAGACGATCTTACGT
>NW_011894036.1:4629-9639 GCF_000151845.1 Pteropus vampyrus | reverse complement strand
CCATTATATTTAATAATGAAATAGATTAAAAATATTTATTTTATGTACTTATTTATTTGTTTTTTTTTTGTTATTTGTATTACTTAATGTAACGTCTGGGAAAGGAAGGTAGGTCTATATCAAGTGTGTTTGTGAAAAGAGCTTGCTTTTTCACTGGGGAAATTTCAGCTGCCAGTTTTTCCAGAAACTCTGAAGAGTAGCTACCAGGATGCTGGTCTTTTATTTGAGGGTTGAGGATGTGGATCTTAGAAGTTAACTATTTTTTATAGAGACTTTTCACTTCCTTCTTTATTTTGACCTCCATATGTTAAATTCTGCCTTCAGTCTCTGCTTGGCATCAAATTATCAGAGTGAGGCTGCAAATATTTGAATCTTGTAACTCTGTAAATAGGGTTAAGGGAGAGAAAACATTGATTCCACCAAATATTGACTTCCAACCAATCTACATGTTAAATTATTTAAGTTGTCCCTATGCAATCTCTCTTTTTTAATTTTCAATTACAGTTGACATTCAGTAATATTTTATAGTAGTTTCAAGTGTACAACATAGTGGTTAGACATTTTTATAATTTACGAAGTGATCCCCCCATTAGTCTAATACCCAGCTGGCACTATACATAATTATTAAAATATTATTGCCTATATTGCCCATACGGTACTTTACATCTCCATGACTATTTTGTAACTGCCAATTTTTACCTTTTTCATACAACCCACCAATCTACTATCTTTTTTAAGGAGCATCTTTGAGATTAGAACATCTCTGTGATTCAGTGAGTCTAATCAGCTTTCTTCTCATTTGTATCAATGTGAGAATACTCTGTTCTATTCCTTCTCTGTACATATGCATTTATTTGCACAAAAGTTTATAAAGTTTCTTACCTACAAGTCTCCCATTTTTATCTTTGTGTATTTCCTTTTTCATGGATATATTTTAGTGAACACTGAGAAAACTAAGAGACAGACATATGTGGTCAATCTATATATACAGTAAATGATATATTTTAGATGGTATATCATATATTTATACAGTATAACAAAGCTAAGATTAGCTGAGGGCATATGAAAAATAGCAATTAGAATGGTTTCTGAAATGCTTATATGTCTATGAATATGGATTTGAGAGTGGTCTCTCAAAAGAGCCAGTCAGTTGGCAAAAGAAAAGCAGAACAATAAGTAAATATTTGGAAAATATTGCCAATTAGAAAGACTTAAAGTAATTGGGCTCATTTAGCCTAGAGGCGATAAGTTGGCAGTGAGAGATGATTTAATGCTCAGATATGGTGACTAGTTCTCCTCCTGTCTTCCATCTACAAGCAAGCAAAATGTGGTGCTTGCCTCAAAAAAAATTTAAGAATCTTCCCAATGCCAACATACCTATTTAGTAAGTTGTGGAATTTCTTTCACATAGACTGTGATAATCTACACAAGTATTACAAATTCAATATTATATGAAAGAATATATGAATGTAATGCAAAAGTCCAGATTCAAACAAGACAATTACATAATAACAAATAAAGCAGTCTACAATTTTGCATGTAGATGCCACTCATTGCATTAGTTTCCTGTGTCTGCCACAAGAAATTATTACAAACTTGGTAGCTTAAATAATAGAAATTTATTCTTTCAATGTTCTGGAGACCAAAGTCCAAAATCAAGCTGTCAGCAGGGCTGTTTCCTCTGATTCTAGGGCGGAATCTCTTCTTTGCCCTCTTCCAGCTTCTGGCGGCCACCAGTCTTCCTTGAATTACAGGTATATCACCCCAATCTCTGCCTCCATTAACACAATGCCCCCTCCTCTTCTCCCTGTCTCCTGTAATGTCTGGTTCAAATTTAATTCCATCTTTCTCTTCTAAGGACATTTTTCACAGGATTTAGGGCCCACTTGGATAATCCAGGTGATCTCATCTTAAGATCTTTAATTTACAGTGGTAAAGGTCCTTTTTCCTAACAGTCACATGTCCCAGAGATTAGGACATGGACATTCTTTTTGGGAGCCACCATTCAACCCACTAAGACCATATATGTTGGAACCATGTCCTGACATTGATTTCAGTTATCATGAAACTGTGCTAAGCGAGAACTACCTGTAATTTATACTAATTATCTGGGTTTTCTAGATGAAGGGTTAAAACCTGGAAACATTTCCCAAATCATCCAGTTTAGCTTAGTATGACAAAAGAGAACATCACAGATGTGAAGAACCATGGTATAATATTTTAAGTGCCAGTGCTCTACCAACAGAAATTTGAGGACAAGGCTAAAACAATGGACAACAGGGCTTCTATGACTATCCATAAAGTAGAGCCAGATGACTCAAGATGATACCAAACTTCCACAAAAATTACTATAATTAGTCATTAGTCCATCTTCATGTAGTCATAAAATATCTGAAATATGCAATGTAACATCATTGTGGGTATGTATGTTTTTAAAGGGTTGAATTCATATAGGAAAGTAATTATTCATTTCTTTTATATTTAAATATATTGTAGAAGTAAAATTTATGCTGTTACTGGTTTTAAATTAATACTGATTTTATTACTCTTGTTAGTTTACAAATGTTCAAGGGAAAGGAATATCAAACTATTGGTAATTAACAATAAAATACAAAATAATTTAGTATGTTCTCAACACAAATATGTAAGAGTATTTAAAGCAAACAAAGTGAATGTAATCTTTATGCGAATAATCTAAGTATCAATAGGAAAAGTGAATATTATAGTAATGACATTAAATGGCTAGAATCAAATCACCAAGATATAAGAATTCTGTATTTGTTATATAATTAGCACTCTTAAAATGTGTGTTAATTATGTAGTTTTAATTTTGATTTGATGAAGCAAAAAAAGGATACAATAAAGAGAGGGTGTTACTCCATTGGAGCCATTGACCCCAATGTTCTGGTCAAATATTTTCAGGAATTAATCTAATATCAACATTTCAATGGTAAGAAAATAGTTCTGTGGGTAGATCTATATTTCAAGTGAAAATGTTATTTATTCTAAGTTAAGAAGAAAAGATATATTGATTTAGGTAAATGCATTAATATTAAAATGAGTTTGAATCTTGAATTCATTACTTATTAACTCTGTGACCATGTATAAGTTCTTTAATTTCTCTGTACCTGTTTTCTAATTTGTGATAGAGATAATAATGCTACTTTCATTAGTTATTGTTAAGATTAAATGAGTGACTTTTAACTTTATGCTTAAAGTACTAAGACCAGTAAGACTTTAGCTATAATGATGATCATTTTAAAAAGAATCTGCTGGTAGAATCCTCATCAAATCTTTTAGAAGTATCTTCTTAAGTATATACCAGCCAAAGGTATCAGTTCAAATTCTTAGCTACCCAATTATAAGCGTTAGAGACTGGAAGTAAGCTAAAATACTCAATGGTTTTAACTAAGTTCATTTAAAAAAATATGTAATGCCTTCTTTGTGGCAGTTATTGAGCTGGAAAGTAATTGAATTACAAAGATGAGTAAATATTAGTTTCAACCTTCAAAACTTTACAGATTAGTTAGGAAGATAGGTAATTATACAATAACTCGATACAGTATTACAAGTGCTGCTACAGAGAAAGGGTCCAGAATAATAAAGGGGGGGTTATTTTTTGCTTTGCAAGTTTTGCAGTTCTGTGATAAAATGGATTTACTGGCACTTCCTCAGCTGGACTTTAAAGTCTAAGATTGATAAGGATAACGTATGAGATAGAGTGTGTCCATAGATTTGGGAGTAATTGAAAGCAAAGGGCATGCATAATGGGATGAGGATAAATAAGGAAGTCACATTTGCTGGGAGCTTTATACACCAGGATGAAAAGTATATTTTCTTCAGTGACAAGGGGAAATTGTTCATGAATATCTTTTTTTTTTTTTCATTTTGATCGGTGAAAATGGCATATTGAAGCTATATTTTAGAAAGAATGATTTAATTTGTAGCCTAGTATGAATTAAAATAGAGAAAGAGTGAAAGTAAGAAATCAATTACAAGTCTACTTGTATATAAATATCAGTCTACACAAGAGATAATGAGAGCCTAAGCAATGTATTTGGGAATGTGAGTGGCATATATAAACAACACTATGGAATTCAGTTCATCAAGACTTACTGGTTGCCTGTAGAGGAGAAAAGAGAAGTCAAAGAAATCCCTGGGTAATGAGATCCAATAAAGAGGAATGAAATCTTGTGAAATAAAGGATGATGCTAGGTGAGAATAGAGTCACAGAAACAAAGACAGATATTTTCATAAAGGAGAGGTTGCCCATCACTAACAAGTACCAGTATGAATTTCAGAAGAATGAAGTCTGAGAAAAGGTTATTACATTTGGATGGTTACTGAGAACTTTCAAGAAAATTTTTATTTTAGGATTTGGAAGTAAAAGTTAGATAACTTATCTAACTTATCAGGCTTAATAATTCAATGGATAGTAAAGAAATGACATACACACACACACACAAACATATGCACACAGCACACAACATATATATGTTGTATCAATGATGAGAAAACAAGAAAAACAGATTCATGAACAACAAGGAAAAAAATTAAAGAAGAGTGATGAGCCTTGGAAAGTGTACAGTCTGGTTTTGAAAGTGGGGAGAGAGAGAAAAAGAAGAAGAATAAAGAGAGAGAAAAAGGCATAGTGCAAATATTTGGTTCAAGGGACTGAAAGTGGTACAGTATGATTAGAGTGCAGAAATGGATGGACAGGGAGTTTTAGCAAGTTTTTATAAGCCATATTAAAGATTTTATAAGCCATATTAAAGTCTTTTTTCAAAAAGTAATTGGATACTAAGCAACCCCCTTCAGCAAGAGTTGTCGTAACTACATTGCATTTTGAGATCACTCTGGCTGCAGGGTAGAGAAGAGTTTATATAGAAGCCAGGGCAAATAAAGAAAGATCGCTTAGTAAGGGATTGCAATAGACTAGAATATAAAGCTGATTTAATAAATGGTTGGAAAAAGGAGAAGTTGATAAATGTATAAGATATTTAGGAGATT
>NW_011894036.1:0-909 GCF_000151845.1 Pteropus vampyrus | reverse complement strand
TGAAACTAGACTGCTATCTGTCACCATATACCAAAATTAACTCAGTGTGGACCAAAGACATAAATATAAGCCCTGAAACAATAAATTGCCTAGGGGAAAACAAACAAAAAACAAAAACAAAAAAAACAAGTACTCATGGACCTTGGATTTAAAAAGGATTTTATGAATTTGACCTCAAAGGCATGGGAGGTAAAAGCAAAAATAAATGAATGGGACTACTTCAAAGTAAAAAGCTTCTGCACAGCAAAGGAAACCATCAACAAAACAAAGAGGCTAACAACCGAATAGGAGAAGATATTTGCAAACAATGCCTCCGAAAAAGGTCTAATATCCAAAATATAGTAAGTACTCATACACCTCAGCAACAACAACAACAAAAACAATCCAGTTAAGAAATGGACAGAGGACCTGAACAGGCACTTCTCCTAAGAAGACATACAAACAGCCAACAGACACTAGCTGTTAGGGAAATGCAAATCAGAACCACAATGAGATACCATCTCACACCTGGTAGAATGATTGTTATCAAGAAGACTAGTAATAACAAGTGTTGGTGAGGTTGTGGGGAAAAATGAACCTTCATATACACTGCTCGTGGGAATGTAAACTGGTACAGCCACTATGGAGAACAATATGGAGGTTCCTCAAAGAATTAAGAACAGAACTACTGTATGACCCAGCAATCCCTCTTCTGGATATCTACCCCCAAAATTTGAAAACATTTATCTGTAATATGCACCTTGATGTTCATTACAGCATTATTCACAGTAGCCAATGGAAACAGCTAAAGTGCCTTTTGATACATGATTAGATGAAGAAGATGTGGTACATATGTACAATGGAATATTATTCAGCTATCAGAAAAGATGAAATACTGCCATTTGCGACAACATAGATGGATCTTAAGAT
>NW_011894035.1:3093-3477 GCF_000151845.1 Pteropus vampyrus | reverse complement strand
AGTACTTGCCACTGGATAGATATCTCAAATAAATATTAGGAATTTATGGAGAAACTTTTTATGCAAATTAATAATTTGAAGGTACCTATGTAAACATCTGATAAATTGTTCCTCTTAACTCTTGTACCAGCAAGCAGACACATATATTAAAAAGTGTGAATCTTCTGAATATCCCCAGTTACATCAACTAATAAGAAAATGCTCCTCACTATGTCCTGGTCTTTTCAAGTGTACTGTAGTGAAATTCTGCTGAAGAACCTCTGCCCCTTATCTGGGAAATCCTTGAACATGTGCTGTATCTCTAGATCAAAAAGTTATAGTTTCTGGACCATTTTTGGTTCACCTCAATGTCTATGTATAGGTAAACAAAGAAGCAACAATTTG
>NW_011894035.1:2587-3043 GCF_000151845.1 Pteropus vampyrus | reverse complement strand
TGTGCTGTATCTCTAGATCAAAAAGTTATAGTTTCTGGACCATTTTTGGTTCACCTCAATGTCTATGTATAGGTAAACAAAGAAGCAACAATTTGGGGGTGGAAAGAATCTTTATTAGAGGACACTGATGATATTTGAGGCTTATAGGAAACTTCATTTTATTTCTTCCTTTTGCTTTAATATCTTTCTAGCAAGATAGGTAAAGAAAAGCATATAAGGCTTCTTAGACTTCTTAATATCCCATTTCCTAGAGATTTGCGACCCTTATTTTTTTTACTGTTATAGATCCTCTGTTCTGACACTTGCGTAGCAGAACGTTATATATAACTACACAACTGCCTTGATGCTGTGGCCACCTTATGCAAACTACTTTGGACCTGGAAGTGGCAATCTGCATTGTGCTGTGCCCACTTCTCCAGCCACAGTCTAGTTTTGCTATCATTAAGACTATATATA
>NW_011894035.1:0-332 GCF_000151845.1 Pteropus vampyrus | reverse complement strand
TAAAAGCAAGATCTTGAAATTTCATATTCACAATATGCTAATTAATAAAAACCTATTGTTATCATTTCATAAAACAGATCACTTACGAAAGTAAGAAGGGTTACTTATATCTCCCATGCTGCCTGCACACATATGGAAGATTCCAGGGAGCCTGTTATAACACTATCCAGGAAACTGAACTTCTGTATCTCTGTCATAGGAGCAAGAATTTGGTTTTCTTCCATTTGTCCAATGTCTAATTCCTTTTATCTCACCTATAATATGGTCTCTTGCTTTTAGAAATAATGCTGCCCTCAAACCTACTGATATAAAGGACCCCAAAGTACTATTTT
>NW_011894034.1:14230-14795 GCF_000151845.1 Pteropus vampyrus | reverse complement strand
AGGAAACGAGAGGAGCCCCAAAACAGTGGACGGAGCACAGAAATTGGGGGGGGGGCACATATCGCCCAGGAGGGCATAAGCACGGGGTGTCCGACAGGGCTCCCGGCCGTGGGCCCAGAGTTCTAGAAAAGGGGCCCGGTAACAGTCCTAGAAGGAGAAGATTATAGACAGGAAACCAGGGTAGGAACTCGGGGTGGGGGGCAGGACCCCATCAGAAGACCCCAGAATCCAGCGAGGAGTGATGGCAGAGGGTGGGGTGCCTCAGGTGGCAGAAGACGGCCGCTTGCTAAGTCTCCGACCTCATCCCTCTCAGGTAGACTTCCATTTAATAATGCAGACAAGGAATAACTCTACGGATAGGTTTCGGCAGAAAATAAAAGATTCAGCTATAGTCAGCTACACAGTTTAAGCCAACATGATTAGTCCGCGGGAAGGCAAAGTGAAATGCGACCGTTTTACATTTGCCAGCACTAAAATCCATCTCGCTGAAGGATTTTACACAACTCATTCAGCTGAAACTCGGCCGACGAGGGGGGACAACTGGCCTGTCTGCAGCAGCAATAAA
>NW_011894034.1:9841-10745 GCF_000151845.1 Pteropus vampyrus | reverse complement strand
GGTGGCCGGCGTTCTAGAAATGTTCCGTAGGAGCGTGTGCGCGCACGTGGAAATAGCGTGCAGATTACCTGCGCATATAAATTCTATGCGCGAGGTCAGCCGCCAGCTGTTGGTCTTCCCCGCCTACAGATGTGGGCGGTGGGAGACGGTGGCGGGGGTACCCAGGACAGGCGCGGGGGGTACCCAGGACAGGCGCGGGGGTACCCAGGACAGGCGCGGGGGGTACCCAGGACAGGCGCAGCCGTCTCCTTATTTAAGGACCATTCGGGGTGATGAAGGCAAAGAAGACCCTGCCTGCCGGATCTGCAGTCTAGGGCTGTTCTTCCAAGGACATAATCAGGGCAAAGCGAGATGAGCGCCCGGCTGGCTGTACCAAATGGAACCGATAAGATGAATTGGTAATTTGTGAGCCTAAGGATCGTTTCGAATATGCAAACTTCGGGACCGCCCAGGGAATGCGCCCCGTTGCCCGAGCTCGGGCGCCGTGGAGCAGACCGCCGGTGCCTCCGGGGGTGGGCGGGGGTCTCCGGGCAGCTGGGGCCCCTTCTGCCCGCTTCGCCTTTGCCTGGGACGGGCGGCCGGGCCGCGGCCCGGGGGCCGAGGGTCACCGCGGAGCCACCGCCGGGCCCATCTCATTGTTCGGCGCGGCGTTTCCTCCTCCGGCGGGACGCGAGCGGGAAGGGGCCGGCCGGGCGGGACTCGGGGGTGTCTGCTGCGGCCGCCCCTTCCCCTCTCCCGGAGCTCGGGTTTCCCGGGGTGTGTGCGGATTCTCAATAAAAAGGGAAAAGCACGACCCAAGTTAATTTTCCAGCGCCGAGAGGAAACGCTGTTTCCTGCACCGTACAAAACTGGTGCCAAGCAGACTGACACGGGAGCCATTGTCCCGCTGACAATGTGGCGGGGG
>NW_011894034.1:0-995 GCF_000151845.1 Pteropus vampyrus | reverse complement strand
CAGGGGCCGGGCTGGACCCACGCGACGCCGAGGGGCCGGAGCGGGGGACATCGTTGCCCCCACCCCCCCCACCCCCCGGGTGCCCGTCCGAGCTGGTGGCGCTCGGAGGTGACTTCGCAGAGCAGGCGGAGCCGCGCGGCCGTCCTTGGTGTCAGCTGGGCGCGCGGGCTCAGAGCCACACGCAGCCCAGGCTCGGGGGGCCGCGGGTTCACCCCAGCGCCCCGCGTGACCTCCCCGCCCTTCGGGGTCGGGACGCGAAGTGCTGGCCAGGAGGCCGCTCCGGCCACGGCGGGGCCTGGTGATAAACAATCGCTCCGGATGCACAGCACCCTGGACTGTCACAAGCCCCTCCAGGAAAAGATAAATGACAGGAGAGGAGCTGCGAGCAGCTTCCCCACTGAAAGGGAAAAAAGCTCGGACGAGAAAGTAAACAATAGAACCGAGAAGGGCCCTGGCCTGGCCCGCGGGGAGATCGGATGAGCGTCACCCACCCCCACCCATGGGGGGGCCTCCCAGTGGAAATGAGGGAGAAACAAAACCAACCACACGCGCGCGCGGTTCATACTTCGGCCATTGCACCGATTGACAGCTGTCACTTGTGGGTCACGCGCCCGCTTCCAGCCCCGGGGAACCCTGTCAGGAGCGGGGTTGAGACCAGGGCTGTTCTGGAAGACCATGCCGAAGACGAATTTCCTGAGGAAAAGACTTTTCCACAGGTTCGCTCCTTGGGGTCCCCGCCGTCAGCACCCCGCCCCTCTGTGATTGCGCCGTGGTGTCTTCACCCAGGCAGTGAGGGATTCGCCGTCACCCATCACTGACGGCGACTCTGCCCCAGGACAGGCAGGACGAAACCAACGCCAGAGAACTCCAGGTGCTGTGGGCACAGTAACGCGCCTGTTAAGGACGCACACCCGAGGGGTTTACTTCTCCTCACCTGGACTTTGGGGACCAAAGCAGTCTTCAGCCACTGGTGAGGGGGCCAGGCTCAGGCCTCT
>NW_011894033.1:6946-8505 GCF_000151845.1 Pteropus vampyrus | reverse complement strand
AGGAGCCTCTGGACAACATCAAGCATTCCAACATTTCCATCATAGGAATGCAAGAAAGAGAAGAGAATGAACAAAGAATTGAAAATCCATTTGAAGAAATAATAACAGAAAATTTCCCTAACCTGAGAAAGGAAACATGCATACAAGCCCAAGAAGCACAGAGAATCCCAAACAAGATGAACCCAAAGAGGATCACATCAAGACACATCATGTTTAAAATGCCAAAGGTTAAAGATAAACAGATAGTCTTAATAGCAACAAGAGGAAAACAGTTAATTACCCACAAAGGTGTTCCCATAAGACTGTCAGCTGATTTCTCAACAGAACTTTGTAAGCCAGAAGGGACTGGCATGAAATATTCAAAATAATGAAAACCCAGGACCTATAACCAAAATTATTCTTCCCAGCAAAACTATCATTTAGAATTGAAGAATAGTATGCTTCCCAGACAAGAAAAAGCTAAAGGAGTTTGTCATCACCGAGCCAGTATTACAGGAAATGTTGGAGGGACTTCTTTCAAAAGAAAAAAAAAGTATCAAAATATGAATAAAAATGGCAGTAACTACATCTCTATCAACAAGTACTTCAAATGAAAAATTAAATGCTTGAATCAAAAGATAGAGTGGCTGAATGCATAGGAAAACAAGACCTTTACATAGGCTGCCTACAAGAGACCCACTTCAGATTAAAAGACACACAAGACAAAAAGGAAGGGGATAAAAAAAGATATTTCATGATGGACCTAGAGAGTATTGTGTTGAGTAGAGTAAGTCAGATAGAGAAAGACAAATGCCATATGATTTTAGATACATATGGAATCTAAAGAATGAAATAAACAAACAAACAAAAAAGATATTCAGAGATGATACTGAGAACAAACTTTGTTGCTGAAATATAGTTATGGTTTTGTTGTCAGAATTTGAATTTATAAAAATGAATTTTTAAAATATATGAGAGATGTTTTATAATTTAAAGAAAAAAATAAATCAATTTAAAACAATTTGGTCCTCTGTATCTAAAATCTGTAATGTTCTTATGATTTTGCTTAAAAAATAGAGTTGAGAATTTTTTTTTCTCTTCTTAATATGAACTGCAACTTAAAAAACTTATTTTCAAATATTTTTATTTTGAAAATTTTACCTGCCTACTATTCTTCTATATTCTCTTACCCTATGTCTATTAATTAATAATGCCTTAATACTCTTTAAAGTTTTTGTTTTGTCTTGAGGAATATTTATGCTTTTTAAAATTAAACTAGGGGTTTGGAAAAGGAATAATCTTAAAGAAATAAATGCGTGTTATGTGCCATTGAATCAGCTCTGACTCCCAAAGTAACCTTATGAGTGAGTAATGTCATAAAGACATTCAAATTACCATTATCCATTCAGTTTTGATGTAGTCTTCATATATATTTTTACTAAGTTGAGGTAATATAAAACAGTGTTTCATAACCTGTTTCTGTCATTTAAAACTAATATAAAGGGAACATTTCCCATGTATTGAGATTTTTGATACACAGCTGCTTCTTTGGGTAATTAATTTTGGGCCATCTATTTCTT
>NW_011894033.1:0-3025 GCF_000151845.1 Pteropus vampyrus | reverse complement strand
TAAGTGAAATCATATCGTATATGTCTTTCTCTGTCTGACTTACTCCACTCAGCATAATACCTTCTAGGTCCAGCCATGTTGTTGCAGATGGCAAAATTTTATTTTTTTATGGCTGAATAATATTACATTGTGTATATATAGAGATATATACACACAATATAAATATATATGTATATATACATATACCACCTCTTCTTTATCCATTCATCTATTCATTGATGGACTCCCAGGTTGCCTCCATATCTTGGCTATTTTAAATAATACTGCAAGAAACATGTGGATTTACATGTCCCTTTGAAGTAGTATTTTGGGTTTCTTGAATAAATACCAAGAAGTTGGGTTACTGGGTCCTTCTGATATAAGTATTGCTAACATGGCTTCACCCCCCAGCCCCCACCATTTTCATGAAATATTTTTTTCCATCCCTTTCCTTTGAGTCTGTGAGTGTCTTTTGATCTGAAGTGAGTATATTGTAGGCGACATATGTAAGGGTCTTGTTTTCTTATCCATTCAGCCACCCTATCTTTTGATTGGAGCACTTAATTCATTTACATTTAAAGAAATTATTGATAGATTTATAATTATTCCCATTTTGTTAGTCATATTTTAAATCTTTTTCTTTTTCTTAAAGAAGACCCTGTAACATTTCTTGTAATACTGGTTTGGTGGTGAGGAACTCCTTTAGCTTTTCCTTGTCTGGAAAGCTGTTCATTTGTCCTTCAATTTTGTTGTTGTTGTTATTTTTTAATTTTATTTACTTATTTTAAATTTAAAAAAGTTAGACATTTATACAATTCATGAAGCGATCTTTCAATTTGAAATGATAGTGTTGCTGGGTAATCTTGGTTGTAGGTCCTGGCTTTTCATCACTTTGAATATTTTGTACCAATTCCTTCTTGTTGGCAAAGTTTCTGTTGAGAAATCAGCTGACAGTCTTATGGGAGCTCCCTTGTAGGCAACTAATTGCTTTTCTCTTGCTACTTTCAAGATCTTTCTTTATGTTTAAACTTTGTCATTTTAACCATGATGTGTCTGAATGTGGGTTTCTTTGGATTTATTTTGTTTTGAGTTTATTTTGTTTGGGACTCTCTACACTTCTTGGGCTTGTATGTCTATTTCCTTTGCCTGATTAAAAATGTTTTCCACTATTATTTCTTCAAATAAGTTTTAAATTCCTTGTTCTCTCTCTTCTCCTTCTGGTACCTGTATGATGTAAATGTTAATATACTTGATGTTGTCCCAGAGGCCCCTTAAGCTAGTCTCATTTTTTAAAATTTTTTCTTATTGTTGTTCTGATGGGGTGTTTTCTGCTACCTTCTCTTCTAAATTGCTGATTCGATCCTTGCTTCATCTGATCTACTGTTGAGTCCCTCTAACGTATTCTCCATTTCAGTTATTGTAATCTTCATTTCTGGCATGTTCTTTTTTATGGTTTCTATAACCATTTTAGTATTTTCTCTCTCTTTGTTGAAGTTCTCACTGAATTCATCTACTCTTCCCCTAAGTTCATTGAGCATCCTTAAAAACAGTGTTTTGAACTCTGCATTTGGTAGATTGCTTGTCTTCATTTTGTTTAGTTCTGCTGAGCAGGATTGGCTTCAGCAAGGCTCTGGTGCCTGCCCAGTCTGCCCTTTGGTTGTCTCATCCTCAGATGTAGCCCCAGGTGATGTTTCAGCTTGGTTGGAAGCCAGCCATCAGGCATGCTGGCCCTGAGGCCTCCTGGGAGGGTCCCTGCTGCAGGCCAAGTTCAGTTGCAGCCTGGGCGTTGCCCGGGGCCAGCTGGCAAGAGTCACCAAGCAACCCACAGATGGTTGCTACGCACACTGGGCTTGGAGGTGCCTCCAAGGCCAAGCTGTGAACCAAGCTGGCTGCTGTTAATGTTGGGCTTGGGGCTGCTCAGCAAAAGGTATCAGCAAAAGGTATGCTGAGGCCAGATGCCTTTTGTTTGGGTTTTGCGAATCTTTGAGAGATTTTAGGAAAGTCTGCATTATCAGCCAAAGTAGGCCATTTGTATGGAAAAGCCACCAGAAGTGGCTTGGTTTGGCTTGCAAGTTGAGTGGAGTGGAGTCTTGGGGAATCTCTGGGGAAGGGTGACCAGTGTTATACAGGTAGATGTAGACTCCAATATTGTGGCCGTTTGCATCTGCATAGCGGGAGTGGGGAGGGCTCAACAAAGAAAATATGGAAAATAAGTTGTAGAACTTCTGTTCACCTAGACTTCAGGTGATTCTCAATGATGGATGTTCTTTAGTTTAGTTGTAATTTTGATATGGTCATAAGAAGAGGCCAACACAGTGTTTGCCTACTCTGCCATCTTCACTCTGATTCTTGATATCTCCAGGATATGGTTGCTTATTGAGATTTATACCAGTATTGGTCTGCTCAAACATGCAGATTGCCCCATGGTTTGCCTTAAAAAAAAAAAAAAAAAAAAACAAATTAAGTCTTTGACTTAAAATGAGTCCTCAAAACTTAAATACCTGAGACGTCAGGTTTTCAAAATACAGAAATAGTAATATTCCACCAACAAAATGGTTGGAATTTTAGAATTAAAAGTAGTGCTATGTGTTAGAAAATTGTAAACAGGAATTGCATACATATGTGTAAGCTACACCACACAAAAATGTTGCTACTATGCAGTGATAAAGGATTGTCTGAGAGATAAAATTAAGAGAATTTTTTAAAATTAGAGAGAGGAAGAATGAGAAAAGACATCTCTGACTAATTAACCCTATTGGGTGGCAGCAATGTAGAATTTAGGGAGAAGAAGGATGAGGGTGGGGTGGTAATAAGAAATTATTTTGATTTGATTTATCTAATTATGATGTTTATAATAGTAGTAGTGAATAATTTTGAATTCTTTATCATTCAGTATCCCAGACACCATGCAATCGCCTCTATATGAATTATCTAATTTAATCTTTCCAACAATGCTGTGAAAGTAAGTACTATAATCATTTCACTGAGGCTTAGAGATGTTAAGAAATTTGCCCAAGGTCACACTGCTCAAAGCTCATAAAACTAG